>NC_054707.1:66125365-66315365 GCF_016097555.1 Gigantopelta aegis | reverse complement strand
TTAACATCACTTTAACATTCAAGATTAACCCTGCAGAAGAGAAATGATTTAACATCACTTTAACATTCAAGATTAACCCTGCAGAAGAGAAATGATTTAACATCACTTTAACATTCAAGATTAACCCTGCAGAAGAGAAATGTTTTAACATCACTTTAACATTCAAGATTAACCCTGCAGAAGAGAAATGTTTTAACATCACTTTAACATTCAAGATTAACCCTGCAGAAGAGAAATGATTTAACATCACTTTAACATTCAAGATTAACCCTGCAGAAGAGAAATGTTTTAACATCACTTTAACATTCAAGATTAACCCTGCAGAAGAGAAATGTTTTAACATCACTTTAACATTCAAGATTAACCCTGCAGAAGAGAAATGATTTAACATCACTTTAACATTCAAGATTAACCCTGCAGAAGAGAAATGATTTAACATCACTTTAACATTCAAGATTAACCCTGCAGAAGAGAAATGTTTTAACATCACTTTAACATTCAAGATTAACCCTGCAGAAGAGAAATGTTTTAACATCACTTTAACATTCAAGATTAACCCTGCAGAAGAGAAATGATTTAACATCACTTTAACATTCAAGATTAACCCTGCAGAAGAGAAATGTTTTAACATCACTGTAAAAAACCCTCAAGATCCACTATCGAGAACAGTGGGGCTAGCTCTGGTACTCACCAAGTTCACCAATTGTGAATTTTCGAAACAATTGACAAATTTTATTTTCATTTGGCAAATAAATGTCATGTAATAACTGATATTTTATTGGAAATTAACTGTGTTTTTGCAATTTTTGACATTTAAATACATGATTTGGCAAACTTTTCTGCTCACCCAGAGATATCCCTGAACAAAAATGTTCAACTGAATATCTACAAATCAAAATAAAGTCTGAGAGAGCAGCTAGGTGAGTACTCATCAGGCCTAAATAAGATCAATGTAATAGTGTTGATATAAAGTGCTCCTACTGGCAGTAGCTAGTAACCGACATCAGTGGTGTTGTGATAGCCATCAGACATAAGGCTCCCACCCAGAGCGAGTTTTAACAGCTCAATGGTAGGTGTAACACCACTACACCTTCTTGTGGAGGTTCATTTTTCTGTTACATTTAGAACATACACTAACATTACTTAACACTCATCAGACCCGTCTACAACTCAAAATAAAATCTGCTAATGTATCTAGTGTCAAACTCTGGAGGAAAGAAGAGTGTGTCATATCCACACAATTGTACAGTTAGCATTTAGTTTATCTGACAAAATACACTAAATTTGCAATATCAGTTTGAAAACTTCATCTTTGTTTGGCAACTGATGCATACAAAAGAACTTGGCCAATGATTTAGTAAAATGCTAGATGTATATAAACAATGCAGGTGAAAGTAATGACAAATATATTTATTTCTCACCTTGTCAAGCTTTTTCTTAACTTTTCTTGAAATATCTTTAGGCGTGCTCAGTGTGTTTGTATTTCTGAAAATAATCACAACTTTCCAGTTGTAATCAAGTGTCATCATTTATTGTCAATCAACAGTGTCAATATTTATTAACAAATTAATGGGGTTTAATATTGTTTATTATCAATGTACCAGTGTGATTATTTATTGTTAAATCAACAGTATCATCACATATTACCAAAGTAAAAGTGTTGACATTTATTGTGAAATCAACAGTGTCAACAATTATTCTCCAACCAACAGTCTCAACAATTATTCTCAAATCAATAGTGTCAACTTTTATTCTTAAATCAATTGTGTCAACTTTTATTCTTAAATCAATTGTGTCAACTTTTATCATCAAAAGTTTCAATATTAATATTAAAAAAACAGCCTCCATTACATTAAAGTCAGTTATTCTAACAGTAAGGAAGTCAAATGTTATCTCGCCTTCATGTAAAATATTTGAATTTCATTGGTTATTTAGTCTTGGACAAAACCCTTATACCCTGCGTGGGTGGAGTCAAATCTCTTATACACCACCTGTAACATATAGATAATTTTGAATTTGAATGACGTCACTTTGCATCTCCTTACAGAAACCATAACTGGGTACATGTTTCCGTTTTAAGAATGCTGGAAAAATTCCACTGCAAAATTTTGGCATTAATTTGTTATTGTTAATCATTATTGCTTACTAGTTAAAGATGTTGTTGTACATCTTATATTATGTCACTGTTGAAAGGACCAAACCAAATGCATGTACATGTAGGTGAGATATCAGTTACTGGAGATAAACATAATAGTTGTTAGTGAAAACTATGCCATGAGACCACTTTTAACTTTAACTCAATGACATTTGACTTTTGTATTATTTTACTACATTTAGAAATTTGTTCCATTATAAAGAGAAAATTAATAACATGGGTAGAATTAATGCTTTTGGATGGGTTTAAGTACCAAATATGAACAATCTTTTGCTAAACTAGTTAAAACACATATGAGCTTACACCATATTGATAGGCATGTCTACTTTATTTTAAATAATTCATATACCAGTTTTGAAATCACCGTTAAGATAAATGGGTTATTTCTTCAACAAACCTGTTATTTACATCTGATGAATATTTCCGTCTTTCATCCTCGGGCATGTTCTCCCACTTTTCTCGAAGAATGTTATTTATTTCTTCATCATTTGCTCTTAGATTTTGTTTAAGAACTAACAAAGAAACACACCAACATGTAAGGCTGTGATTCCTCTGGATCCGCACATACATGTATATACACTTATTATCTACATTGTTCAAAATATTTAGGGAAATATAACCAGTAATAATTTCACGCGCACAACGAATGACATAATTTTGTGAAGCGACGTCAGAACTTAATGCGACTTTTCCAGTGTAAACGCTTTTCGTTGACGTCGTTCCGTTTTAGATACATTTGAAACATTTTGAAATGGTCCTAGCTTGTTATTCACGAAAATAATATTTTGGATAATGTGGATAATAAAGAAATTATTACACTCACATGTGAATCGTACTGATTTTACGAAACTCGTGTCAGGATTCATGTATTACCCTCACTCTAGTAATACAATAATCCTGACACTTGTTTCATAAAATCAGTACGACATACAAGCTTGTATAATAGTCTCTATAAACATGCTCATTTCACGGACATACGGGTAAACTAGGCTCACCCTACCCATTGCCAAAGTAGCTAATTTGCTCATTTTAACACAAAGTGGCTATCACATTTAGTATTGGGCTAATAAAACTTTGATTTCATTAGTCACTTTTTAATAATTTTAAAGAAAATACTCTAGAATATTCCAGATATTTAAACATTGGCAAAAACATAATCTGTTGAACAAAAACAGACAGATAATAAATACACTGACCTACTTTACTTCAGTGAAACCTACATGTCTGAGAGAGGGCAGTGACATCGCAGCCTAAGACAATGAATTCATTTAAGATAAACATGATGAAAATATTAAGTACAAAATAATAATAAATATAAATTAAGTTGAATATGACTAATACAAATTATAGTGAAGAGTAAACAAAGTACAAAATAATAATAAATATAATAATTACTCAATAAGACATTAATTGCTTACCAGCTGAACGAACTTCTTTAGAAAAAACATTGAAACCAGATTCATTCTCGAATGCATGGTCACCAACGATGTCAAATAGAGTTGCCTGCCCTTGGATCAGTGGCTGAAAGGACAAGATGATACAAATGTGAACCTTTTTGCAACTGTGTGCCTGAAATACTTAAAAAAGACTTTCTTGATTTTGTTGTCATTGATAATAAGGTGTTTCCATATTACAGAACCTTTCTTCGCAACTAAAATTACATAATAATTTTATTTCTTTGTCAGTGTCTGAATATTTAATGCCTTTCTGGTCATACATGTTTCATACATTTGAAATAAACACTCAGACCCCAAAAATATTGAACATACATAAACTGATAATCTAAAAAAGAAAATATAAATATGTAATTTTAGTCATTAAAAGGGCTCTTTTTCATCAGAACTATGTTACAATGGCCTCAGACTGTACATGCAAGTCATTAATCAAAATTAACTGAAAGTAGCCTTTTAAATTAAAGAATAGTTTTTTTGTGTAATCTGCAGTTTTTGTTTAGTTGGGTTTTTTTGGTTTGTTTGAGGTTTTGGGGGGGGTTATGTGTTTTTGGGGTAGGGGTATCAAACTTGCTCAAATATTATAAGCTTAGTCATATTGATATATGAACTAAATCACCTTGGGCTGTTGACAACCAGCAGATCTGCGTTTTTCAGGTGGAAGGATATCGTTTGTCAGTGGTGAAGCCGGCCTCTTGCCAGGCATGTGGGATGTTGTTGGTGACAACAGTGACACAGGCTGAAAGTAAGACTACTTCAGTATATGATTTCAATACTGATTACAACACAATCGCAATTAAAACCTTCAAGACACATGCAAATTATACTGGGACGAATTTACAAAGCCCGTTTTTCTTAAAGGCATATTGTCACAGACCACTGACCTATTTAATAATGGTCTAACAAAGTATTACCTGAAAAAAAAAAAAATTGATTTGTCCGTAAACGTACTTTATTCAACCATCTTCATAACCACCATACTCCATTTATTAATGACATTTTGTAAAAATAATTGAATTATGGCAATGGTCCATAATTCAAAAACTAAAATTGCTGAGGGGGATGACATGGATTTCACTCCATCATGGTTCAGTTACGGTGATGCGATAGCTAGATTTGGTTTCCAACAATGTAATTTTTCTTTATTATTCATTTTTAGAGAAATATGGTCCTTAAATCCGTGACAGTATGCCTTTAAAGCCAGGCATTTAAGCATTGTTTATGTATGTACGTGTAGTTGCATGTACATGCGTATGTCAAAAACAGGCTTCATAAATTGGCCCATTGAGATTGTGAAGCAAAACAAAAAAGAAAAGAGTAGTCTGATAAGAACATAATACAGGAGACTACAATTTTCTGCTATTTAGAAAGCAAGAATGTAATTCAAAGAAAATTTCAAGACAATATGTTGTATTTATTAGCATAAAAAAAACAAGAACCTCCCCCTCCAAAAAAAACCCACCTATACACACCTGTACGAGTTTCCCATTTACCGACACACATTGACCTCTGCTCCATAATTCAGCATCTCCTTTTTGACCTTCACTCCCTGGAGCCACAGGTGAACTCTGTCCATCTTTATCACTAGCTGAAGTAACAGAAGGAATGGCTTCATGAGATTTAGTTTTTTCTGCAACCGTTATCATCACTTCATCTATCACTGGCATTGACATGATATCATCTGAATCAGAATCTGTGTCAACCCACCAAGGGTCCTTTTCCACACTTTTTGTTTCATTACCCGATACCACGACTTGGTTTACATTTGAAATCTGTTGCTCGCATGTGTTATCTTTACTCCTATCAGAGCAGATTTTATCATCCTTACCACCATTGCTCTCCATGTTTCTACCTACTAATTCGTCAACTTTATCCTTACACCTGGAAACATCTGATGAACAGTTCAGAGAGGTTTTTGTGTTTTCCAGACCTATCTGACTCTGCTCAAAGTCAGTTAGGTTAATTTCCCAGTTAGCTGCTGGCAAGTCCATGTCATTGTGTTGTTTTGTCACCTGGTCAGGATCAACAAACCCACTGTCATTCCGATTATTCAAAATGTTACATTTGTCAGATGGGTGATGAAAAACATCAGATTTGTCATTTGCACGATTTAAAACATCAGATTTGCCCTGGGGTTGATTCAAAACATCAGATTTGCCTTGGGGATGATTCAAAGCATCAGATTTGCCCTGGGGATGATTTAAAACATCTGCGTTGTCCTCGGGATAATTTAAAACATCTGCGTTACCCTGGGGATTATTCACAAAATCAGATTTGTAAATAGAATGGCTCAAAACCTCGCATTTGTTGGATGGTCTAGAATCCTGAGACTGTTTTGTAAACGTTGAATCTTCCAACTGAGCTGCCTGTTCTGCTTCCTCGGACAGCTGTCTACTGTACCGTGACACTAGTGCCCTCGCCTCAGAGTTGTCTTCCTTTGCATGGGTCTCAGCATCCTTGTTGGTTTGTCTCCACAGTCGAGGTGTATCCAAGGGGCCATATACATACAGCAAGACTTTCTCCAGACAATTTTTCACTGCATCCTAAAATATTACATTTTAATATTAGAATATATTCTTTTTCATTTCAACTTATTTTCGTGCTTATATCCAATTAAGGTTCAAGCACCCTGTCCTGGGCATACACCTAAGCTATCTGTCCAGGACAGTGGGTTAGTTGTTACTGGTTAGTGAGAGTTGTTGAAACTTGCTCTGGGTGGGAGCCAGTACCGGGCTGCGAACCCTATACCTACCAGCCATATGTCCGATGGCTTAACCACGACACCACAAAGGCCGGTAATACATGTATGTTCTAAAACTAGACAATCCTAAAATATTACATTTTAACATCAGAACATGTTCTAAATAAAAATTTAATTTCAGTTAAACTTGATTGCATTGTAAAAGCTAGCTGATGAAGTATAATGACGGAAAGAACATGTTATTAACACTCACTGCAATGAAGGATATGGCTCAGGTTGTGTAGAACATTTGGTTGTGCTAGCATAGTTACTTGAATAATGCATTCAAATGTCTCCAATTTAAGTCACAGAGCAATGGGTGTGTTGGTGGTGGTGATAGTAGTAGTAACAGGAGTAGTAGAACAGGTAGGAGTAGAAGCATCACAGGGCTACTACATTATCTACTAAACTTCAAAAATTACAGAAACCCAGTTATTTTCTATCAAAATATCAATTATTTCATTAAATTATTTCACCAAATTAAAATCAAATTTGCCAATTGTTTTTGAAATTCGCAAATGGCAAATTTGGCGAGTGACAGAGCTAGCCCTGTACAGCAGCATTAGCATCGGCAGCAGGGCTAGCCCCGTACAGCAGCATTAGCATCGGCAGCTAGCCCCGTACAGCAGCATTAGCATCGGCAGCAGGGCTAGCCCCGTACAGCAGCATTAGCATCGGCAGCTAGCCCCATACAGCAGCATTAGCATCGGCAGCAGGGCTAGCCCCGTACAGCAGCATTAGCATCGACAGCAGGGTAGCCCCGTACAGCAGCATTAGCATCGGCAGCAGGGCTAGCCCCGTACAGCAGCATTAGCATCGGCAGCAGGGCTAGCCCCGTACAGCAGCATTAGCATCGGCAGCAGGGCTAGTCCCGTACAGCAGCATTAGCATCGGCAGCAGGGCTAGCCCCGTACAGCAGCATTAGCATCGGCAGCAGGGCTAGTCCCGTACAGCAGCATTAGCATCGGCAGCAGGGCTAGTCCCGTACAGCAGCATTAGCATCGGCAGCAGGGCTAACCCCGTACAGCAGCATTAGCATCGGCAGCAGGGCTAGCCCCGTACAGCAGCATTAGCATCGGCAGCTAGCCCCATACAGCAGCATTAGCATCGGCAGCAGGGCTAGCCCCGTACAGCAGCATTAGCATCGGCAGCAGGGCTAGCCCCGTACAGCAGCATTAGCATCGGCAGCTAGCCCCATACAGCAGCATTAGCATCGGCAGCAGGGCTAGCCCCGTACAGCAGCATTAGCATCGGCAGCAGGGCTAGCCCCATACAGCAGCATTAGCATCGGCAGCAGGGCTAGCCCCATACAGCAGCATTAGCATCGGCAGCAGGGATAGCCCCATACAGCAGCATTAGCATCGGCAGCAGGGCTAGCCCCGTACAGCAGCATTAGCATCGGCAGCTAGCCCCATACAGCAGCATTAGCATCGGCAGCAGGGCTAGCCCCGTACAGCAGCATTAGCATCGGCAGCAGGGCTAGCCCCGTACAGCAGCATTAGCATCGGCAGCAGGGCTAGCCCCGTACAGCAGCATTAGCATCGGCAGCAGGGCTAGCCCCGTACAGCAGCATTAGCATCGGCAGCAGGGCTAGCCCCGTACAGCAGCATTAGCATCGGCAGCTAGCCCCGTACAGCAGCATTAGCATCGGCAGCAGGGCTAGCCCCGTACAGCAGCATTAGCATCGGCAGCAGGGCTAGCCCCGTACAGCAGCATTAGCATCGGCAGCTAGCCCCGTACAGCAGCATTAGCATCGGCAGCAGGGCTAGCCCCGTACAGCAGCATTAGCATCGGCAGCAGGGCTAGCCCCGTACAGCAGCATTAGCATCGGCAGCAGGGCTAGCCCCGTACAGCAGCATTAGCATCGGCAGCTAGCCCCGTACAGCAGCATTAGCATCGGCAGCTAGCCCCGTACAGCAGCATTAGCATCGGCAGCAGGGCTAGCCCCGTACAGCAGCATTAGCATCGGCAGCAGGGCTAGCCCTGGGTGGCCATTTTTGTTGCCAAAAAATTTGCCAATCTTCAATTTCTTTCGCCAATCTAAATACGTATTCACCAATCTAAAGACGTATTCGCCAATCTAAAGACGTATTCACCAATCTAAATATGTATTCGCCAATCTAAATACGTATTCGCCAATTACATTTTGGCATTTCAGTTAAAATATTTAGTTTTTAATCTTGTTCTTTATGATAATATAGTACATGCTGAAATGTACTTATTATTCAGTTTACATCTTGTATGACACTGTTTTAGGGGATCTATTTTTTACTAACCTAATAGTGAATTGTTGCTGATGTCTATAGGGCTTGCCGTAGCCCAGTGTTAAATTGCTCATATGATGTGCGGTCAGTCTAGGGTCGATCCCTGTCAATGGACTCATTGAGTCAGTGCACCACGAGTGGTATATCACAAAAGAGGCAGTTTTACTTTTTGTATGCATCAGATAATGATATAAATTGTATGTTTCTCTGTAATTTGAAAGAAGCAAGTGAAATTTGATCCGATATACATGTTCCCAAAAAAGATTCACTGGACTAAGATATACACTATATTTTTGCACCACAAGTGTGAAATGGTAAGTACCGGTACATAATGTTTACATATTTAATAACCTAACAAGTTTTATCATTCAGTATCTTTCGAGATATGTGTGTAAAATGCTGGAATAAATGTAGTCCAGAACAGGACCCAATGCCCTTTTGTTTTTATTACAAATTTTTTTTAAAGATGATAGACATCAAAATAATTTTAAAATGACAAAAGTTTATAAATGCCCAATTATGGAGACGTTCAACAATAACATAACGTAAGATCTGACTTTTTTTTATACTCTGCCCCATTATGTTTTGTAATGATGACAATACTCACCCCTCTAAAGTTATGTAACAATTGTCTCCCACCCACTGGGTCACTAGCATTAATTTTATCAGCATTATAAATTTATAAACATTAGATTTTCTGTTCTCATTTAGGGTTTTTTTTCTGCTTTATATAAAGATAAAAGATAAATCCCACCAGACACTGTGCTACCCCTCCAGATATTGTTCCAATGCCACAGGCCTATATGAATGTATCTTTAATCTCTTTGGTAATAAATAGATGTATTATTGTATATATAATAGAAAAATCTTATTTTTTGAAAACAAAATGACCAGACTGGCTGTTTGTTTTTGTTTTTGTTTTTTTTTAAAGTGGGTAAGTCTTGATCATACCCTACTCCATGACCTCGTTTTGCAACTACCCTCCTAACTTACCTATATGATTTATTACTGAATACTGTTCATAATTGTTTTGGTGTCCAACTCGAAGAGTATTGCCAGTCACCCAAAATAAAGACAAAGGAAACGTCTTTATAATATTATTGCTATCAAAACACTGGTTGTATTTCTGTGCAAGGGGTGGAGGGATTTATCATGTTGGTGTCAGTAATATATCAGTAGATATAGCAGAAATGAATTATAATTTCGCCACTTAATATGTTTGAAATATAATCTGTAAACGTAGAAAGTTTCAACTAATAATAATTGTATATAAGTGAGAAACAATATGTATTCCTCACCAGGGCACCCACTTTGTGGAAATGAACTCAACCACGTGACCTAGATTTACAACATTAACCCTACGACAAAACATGACTAATAAAAATTAAAATTTGTTGTCGCTAGTAATCAAACATTTAGTATCAACAATGCAACATGTCTTAAACAGTATTTCATTTTATTTAATCGCATTTTCTAACTGTACGACAAACAGCTAGCAGTACACTACTGAATAGTAGACTGACCCCACATACATGCAAATAGCACTTATTCACACTACGAGGCAGATCAACAAAACAAAACTGGTTGATAGAATGTTTGGTTCTAAAAATCAAAATGGAAAAAAACTTTCGCAAATTTTTTCGCCAAATCGAAAAAAATACCTTTTTTTTTTTTTTTTCCTCCACAATTGTCGACTTTGGCGAACGACAGCGCGAGCCCTGAGCAGTAGTAGTAGATGACCTATAACGTATGATTCGAGTCTTTCACCCACATAATATGGACCTATCTTAAACTGCTTGTTACAGACCTGAATACTCTTTGTCCACATTAATTCATGCAAGGTAAAAAGGCCTACAATCAAACATTATCAGCCTACACAGTGGTCACCAGTAACAGTGAATCAAATATTAACAGAAAAAAACAACTAACCAGATGATGCAGCATAACCTTGGTTTTATTTGGGTCAATGTTGACGTCTATCTCATTTGGTGGGATGGTAACAGACACGATGAAAACAGGATGTCTGGTGTTGTCACATCCGTAGCTGTTGCAGTAGTATGTGCGAATCAACTGAAAAACATACATATAGTAATAATCATGAACATTCACTTAAAGGGACATACCCTAGTTTTTAAACACTAAGGCATATTTTTTACTATTAGAGCCGTTTTTGATAACACAAATCATACTTTACTTACAATTTATTGTTTACTTTATTCATTTCCATACATTCGAGTGTTTTTTGTCATACTGGTGTTTTTAATATCACGAAATGCATTTCTCATATTTTTAAAAACACACGCACATCTGTGAAGTAATATATATAGAGTCGCGTTTTAGTCTATTTTTAGAGGTTATTTCACCATTTCAAAGTCACAGACTAATGTTTCACTCAAATGTAACTTTATCCAAATGTGTTACAGGTTTGTAGATTAACTAAAGATAGTGTTTATTTTCACGGGTTAAAACTAGACTCTGTCCCTTTAAGAAGACAAATATAAAAATACACTTCCTGGAGCAAATTTATCACTTTCATTATGCAAACATATGCAACACTGGTATATTAATTTTAAAAAAACGGTAAAAATGTAAAAAATTTAGGCTACTAAATGTAACGTGCATGGCCATTTTGCTTCATTCCATTAAATCTGCCATCTGGCACAAGTCCTTTTGTAGATAGTTTTTCTGACACTAGAACTATTTTGTAGTCCAATCAGTCTTATAATTTTAGTATAATGATTATAAAATCGACTGCATTTTATTTTTGTACCGTGATGTCACGGCCCTTCTTTTGGCTAGCATCACTAGAAGGAATGAATGCAGTGTTACATATGAATGAAGTAATGAACAGGCCGTCCACCTCCTAAACAACGAGATCAATTAACCAATGAAAAGGGCACATTACTGTCCATTATTAACCGGGTTAATAAAGGTATGCAAATTTGCAAGGTCTCTGGGTAATGTGTTGTTGTGGATGGGCCATTTGTTTACAAGCCAACAAGACCCGTGTACCTGACCATAACGTTTTCAAAAATTTGTTTAAAACTAATCTGTACTAATTGTGATGACGTCATATTATCGATGGCGGTGACTTTAGTACTGTAATTTACTAAAAAAAAAAAAAAAAAGTTATTTTAGAAGTGTTATAGGATAAATAGAATTCGCTACTCGTGTTTATAACAATGTACAGGGTTCATACACTTCAAATGGTTTCATTTTCCAGGACTTTTAAGGGCTATTTTCGTTCATTTTCCAGGACTATTTTACCTTTTTCCAGGGGTCTGAATATATGACTTGGAAAGAAGTTTTTGTTTAACGACACCCTAGCAGATTGTTTAGTCAGTGGCTGCTATGTCTCCACACGGTCTACAGTAATCACACCCCACTCTGGATATAACTTTTGGATGGTAAAGTTGTAAACTAAAACTGTTGAAATAAAATATTTTATTAACTACATTTGTTGTACATTGTACAAAATAGTGATATAAACATGTATCTAATACTCAAATAGAATAGAGCAATCAACTTGGCTAGATAACTATTGTTTCAGTGTGTCCACTTTTGTGTAAATCTCGCTACACAGATCTTTCAGCTGGTCATTCTTTTCTTTAGCTGTTCTCCTCAGACTGTTTGATTTTGAAATCCAAGATAGCTTACTGGTTGACTCTGCTTTCTCGGCAAACTCATCTGCTGATTTGGTCAAGTCCACAATGTCACTTTCCAGTCTTCTTTTCTTTTTTTTCATTTCATCTACTTCATCAAGAAACAGCTTCCTCTTCTTGATCCCTTCCACTTGCAACTTTTCAGTTCTCTTTTCCTCCAAATACGCCATGTATTTCTGTCTACCTGCTGCTGCAGCTGTTAGCAGTTGTGGAGTGAGTTTCACATTCTGGACGCCTCCAATAGATGTCACATGATCACAAATCAATCTTTGTGCCTCTACCGATCGTTCTAGCACATTTTCTACCTCTATCTCCTTATTGACAGAAAAACCGCGTTCCACGCTGGCTTGTCCATGTGACAACAGAAGAATATCTTTCACTACTTTGTTCCATAGCAAGTTGTACTGTCCACTGTTGCCCATGTGCTGGTACAACAACACATCAACCCTGCTGCTTTCAGTGGAGAACTCTGTGTATTCTGATTTGTGTTCAACAACAGTGGTTTCCAGGAATTCCCTAAACTCTCTCAGAACATCATCACAAGTTGATGGTCCACCTTTCACTCTGTGCGAGTCATTCAGTAACTTTAACAGGTTTTTCATTCTTGTGATGCAGCCATCTTTATCTGTAGCCATTTTCCTGGGATTTAGACAGGATAGATTCCTTACAACCGGGTACTTCATTGGCGCTTTTTCCAGCAGTTTACATACTATCTTCATCAGGAAGTCTTTACATTCCATCCTCATTTCCAGAGCCTGCTTTTCGCTCATCTGTTTTGTAGCACTAAGCCTTTTCATTTCTTGCTCTGCAGCAAAGCCAATATCAATCTTTGAGTAACTACAGTGGTTTTTCTTTTCCCCGTGGATCCAAGGACAACAGACTGGAAACACTGACATTCTCCAACAGTTACCTTTTCATGAATCTCTGCATAAGATTTTTACACAGACGAAACATATCTTCACCTAAGAAAGGCAACATCGGTTGATCTGTTTGGTATTGAACCAGAAATGGCACAATCTGCTTGGCGATGGAAGTGAAAATGTGGGTTTTAGCTGTAAATAACTTGTCGTTACAACATGTCTTGATGGTTTCAAAGGAAGCTGTGTTAGGATTGGATACCTTCTTTTCTTCCACAGATTTCACATATTTTTTAATATGTGTCCATACTTCTAGTGCTCTGACGGCTACTGGTGCATTTTCTAACCATCTGTGGTTACAGAATTTGAGAGGGAAGACATTGGAATCTGTCATTGAAACAAAATCTTCCCTTCGAGCTGGTGTATCCATAAACAGTTAATACAAACTTGGCAGTAGTTTCTGTATGTCCCAACCAGACGCATTGGACCCATCTTTAAATGCACCATGGACGATATGCAACCCACAGCTACCAATATTTAGTAAAGTGTTGTCACATGTTGTTGTCAGTTTGTCTTGTAGAAGACGATGGAACTTCCAATTGACATTTGGCCCATCCATGGAAACTTGGAGCAGGTTTCTCATATTTAAGTTGTCAACGCAGTTTTCAAAGTGTTCAACCATTACTTCAGCAGATGCATGACCCATGAATACAGATCCATAATAGAATGTTTTTACCTAAAACAAAAATAAAAAATAAAATATAATATGCATCATGTAAGAAAAAAAAATGTAAATAAAGCAAAATAACACACACACATATATACATATATTTATTTATTTATTTATATATATATACACAAACATGTATGAAACAGCTTAGAACGTTTATAATTATTTGTGTGATCTAAACCGGTCTTGTCCACACCTCCTTGTGTAAATTAGTTGTCAATTAAATCCTTGCAGCTAAAGCTCAGCTGCTAAATCAAAGCGTGTTGCACGTGTGCCTTCTGAAATATACATCTCCTTTGTTTTGGCTTGGCTCAAGTAGATCGAATAAACATAGGCGACACCACCAAAAGAAACAAGTGTAACAATGTTATACACTGTTACGATTGTTGAAAGGAGACCTTTGCAAATCTCTATGGTGTTAAACTCATTCTTAATCTCACGTTACATCGATGGGGTTTATTTAAAGATATGGGCTTCTTTCCGGTCAAATGATTAATCATGGTCACGACTCGCCGCACAGGATTCAGACCCAAGTGGTGGGCCATTGTTAAAGCGATAGCTCACTTTGTGAGGTGTTAATTCCTACTTAATTATACACTGTTTAATTAACGTTTACGAGCTAAATGGATTTATTCAGTTACTCGAATTTGTCGGTATTTAACCATAAAAGGTCCATAAAATTATTTACATGCAAGTAGTCAACTTATATGACGTCAGACGCGTGCTTGTTTTTCTAAAAATAACAGGACCTGACTGATCATATCCACAGAGTACACAATAATAAATGAACATCTATGAATGAAATAATGTGTAGCTATAATTTTTTACAAATAATTTTCATTTACTATAAACAGTATAGGCCACATATAGCATATTATATTATCATATTATAAATAAGTACTTAATAAACAAAAAATATACCTTTCCATCCTCCTGCCATATGCGGGAATGAATATCCATTTGCTTGTTTTGGGTTTTCCGATTTAAACTTTCGTCAAAAAGGAGGACATATCCTGACTGGCTATCAATGCGTTTTGTCAACAACTGGTGCAAGACCAAAACATGAAAGGTAGGCCATTTTCCTTTCGCCACAGGTGAATCGTTTCGCAATCTCACTGTCAGGAAACATCAGTGAAAATATTGATAAAACATCAGAACACGAATTGTATGAAAAATGTGAATTGATTACTTTCAGTGTCCATAATATTTCTGATCTCAAACACTCGCTCCGATTCACAAACGATGCGACAGTCACTGGTGGGGGTGTAGTAGAAGCTGTCGGCTTGTCAAAGGTAGATTTGTCCGTGAAAAAGTTTCTAATTGTTGTGTTTTCGCACAAACTTTCCCGATGTTCCTTCAATAACTGTTTGTGTTTAGACCCTTTTCCATGACTTCTTATTGCCGGTTCCCCCATGTTGGATATATCAAAGTTCTTTTTACAAACCTTACAACTGGCGCTGCATTTGTCTTCCACCCGTTCCAACCATGACATGTATTCTTCATTTTTTAGCCACCTGTCGTTAAACGTACACTTTCCGTTAGGCATTTTCGCAGAAGTGATTTACACATCTACCCGTTTTTCTTTTTCTTTTTTTTAATGTCATACTGGTATATATTTTTTATCCGGATTCCATGCTTGAAGAATTGTGTCGCCATCTCAATTAAGATTATCTACTCGTGCTCTAGAGCCACTACGCCTATCTATAGACCAAATAAACCAACACAGTATTTCCTGCTCAACAACTGACCAATGGCAGTCAACCTCATTATAATCATCGATGCGTTTAGGTATTGTTTTTTTTTGGGGGGGGGGGGGTTTCTTTCCTTCTTTTGGGGGAGGGGTACCTAAGTCAAACGCGATTATTTATGTATTTGTAACATCACTAAAAAAAAATTAGAAACAAAATTTCAAATTTTCAGGACTTTCCAGGAGGTAAACTGACTTTTCCAGGACATTTAACTCTTTCACCACGACAGGCCGGTATACCGGCTAGCGATACCAGTGCCTCTCACCACGACAGGCTGGTTTAGCGGCTTGTAACACCTGTTCATATTTGGCGCCGAGTGACGCGTCAATATTATAATTAGACAAAATCTCGCGCGACCGTAGCTGCCATGTGACACACTGTAATGGCTGCGCCCATGTTCTAGCGAATTTTGAATGAGTTTTTCCAAGTTTATACTGATATTCTGACTGTAATTAAACATGAACCGAGGTGACGAAATTTCGTCTGTTGAAAACAATGGTTGCGATTCAGATGACGGGTTTTCCAATGATGAAATGTGGGATAATATGGACTTTGGTGCATTTGATTTAATCGAGATTGGCGATCGTGAACGAAATGTCATTCAACATGGCAGTTTAGAAGAAAAAAATGATACCGATGACGAGTTACAAGATGACTTTCCACTGTTTTACCACGCGCCTGAGGGGCCATATTCGGTTACCTGCAGATCAACGTTTACTAAAAATCCGGGGCCCGTAAAAGTGTTTGACGTCAACACAAACGCCATAGAGTACTTTTCGCTATTTTATTCCAATACAGTGTATGGAAAAATTGTGTAATTTACCAAAATGAATGCCAAAAAAAAAGCGTGATACAGATCCTGCTAACAACAAAGGTGTGTGGTATAATATTTCTGTTGATTGAAAGCTTAATTTTGCAAAAGCATTGTAAATATATTTTAAAATTATAACTGGAATGTTAATTAATTAATTATCCAACAAGAAAAACATTTGTACTGTTTGGTTTTTTTTAAATTACCAGTCCTACCTACTCAAATAGGTGAGTAATATGCATACTTTACCTGTAATTACCAGATTTATACCTGTTGAATCTAACATTTTTAAAGTATTATTTTTTTATCTAGACAGCCGTCCATTCACCTTTCTGGAAATGTATAGCCTATAACTAAAATTAATGATAAAACAAGTAGTTTTATCCTTTAACAAACATGATCATAAATCTGCTATTTAAACTCAGTGTGCAGGGAAGGTCAAGACTGTAAAACTTAGTGGTGAAAGAGTTAAGGACTTTCCAGGGTAAAAAAAAAAATTAAGCACTTTCCAGGGTTTTCCAGGATGCGTGCGAACCCTGATGTAACATATCAACCTCATCTGGTTAATCGGTATTTGTATCAGCAGAGCCTCGACAAATAGCAATTAACATAGACTCAGTTGATATTTTTCATATTAAAAAATACTCATGACGGATCCTCTATTTACATTTATCAGGGTATGAACCAAACAATTCAAAACTGATTTAATAAAACTATATATTTTAGATCCATATTTGCTTTTATTAACAGCTCAAAACGAATACATGTAGTTCAATAAACAGGGCTCATTTCAAATCAAGTTCAGTCTTCTTTGTTAAAATTAATTTAAAGTCACTTGAAAATGGACACTAAATCTACAAACCTCTTAACACATCTGGCTAAAGTTACAGCAGAGGGAAACAAGCATCTGTAATGCTGAAACAGGGAAATACCCTCAAATAAATACACTAGAACTTGTTTCCTAACTATTACCTCTCATATGTGCATTTTTTTAAATTTAAAAATGTATTTTGTGGTATTAAAAACACTAGAATGACCAGAAACACTTTGGATGTATTGAACTGGATAATCTAAGGAATAAAATTTAAGAAATGTTTGATTTCAATTAACAAAAAAGTTCCAATAGTGAAAAATATCCTGTTGTGTTTAAAAAAACTAGGCCCATCGGGTCTGTCACTATAAGCAAAAACACTGAAATTAGTTAAAAAGCTATAAAAAAAATCACATCCGTGACATATAAATATTTTTCTATTACCTTCTCTATTTCTTTGATGGTCACTGGTCGGGAATTAACGAAGAGAAAACTTCTGTCACATGATGCTCGACTCGTCACAAGAATATCTGAACCTGGCTTCGGTAGAAACACGGTCACTTCAAGCTATTAATGAAATAAAAACATGGTTGCTTAAGTTATTGTGTATTAAAGTTACTCTAGGGGTTAGACGTGACCAAGTGGTAAAGCACTCGTTTGAGGCACGGTCGGTTTGGGATCAATCCCCTGTCAGTGGGCCCTTTGGGCTATTTCTCGCTCTAGCCAGTGAACCACGACTGGGACATCAAAGGCTGTGGTATGTGCTATCCTGTCTATGGGATGATGCATATAAAAGATCCCTTGCTGCTAATCAAAGAGTGGCGACAGCAGGTTACCTCCCTTAACAAATGTGTGACGCCATATAACCATCAATGAAATGTGTCGAGTGCATCGTTAAATAAAACATTTCCTTCCTTTATTAAAGTTACTCAGAAATTTTTTCTACCACTGAACTATATCCTGACCCTTATTAGAATAGACAGCCAATCAGTCACCAAATACAAATTAATTCAGTATAAAATTATGCTATTAACTAAAGCTATCAAGTAGCTGTATAACAGAGATTCAAGAAATTGAATACCTATTTAAGTCAAATCTTGAGATTATTCAAACATTATTTAGGTGTTCATCATACCCTCTTCACTCCATATGATTAAATCAATGTCATCTCATTTCAGAAAAATGCACACAAAACAAATTACTGTGAATTCATACAAACTGTGGAAGCAAATTTCTTTTCAACGTTCCCCTTTGACACCCAAGAGTCAATGTATTTTTTGTGTACTGGAGTATCATTTACTCGCTCACTCACTCTTCTCCAATAAAATTATTTTAAAAACAACAATAAGCCATAATAATAAAACTGAAGTCAGGCTTTATGTAAACTTAATGTACCCACTTTTGGATCAGATTCCTTGACCTGTTTGACCTCCAACTGTGAGGCTATCTGTCGACCAAGGACCGAAAACACAGCAGTTTTCATGTCTGACATTACGCTCTTCTGCCACACAGTCTCCTTGTTGTGTCGCAATGTGAGCCGCACATGGGGGCAGATAACTCCAAACGACATGAGAAGATCTTCAATTTTCTTCAATTCCTCCTTCTTCTTCTTGCTGGTATTGTAATAGTGTTTACGGACTGGTAAATTCTTGAACAAATTTGAAGCAACAATTAGTGTCCCTTGAACAAAAAAATAGAAACTTTTGAAAATTCTGGTTACATTTTGCCAAAGTAGACAAGCAAACTAGACATTAAATTATTTTACCATGCTGCATACTGCATGTAATCAGTTGTTTTTTCAAAACCTCATAAGGGGCCATTCATAAAGTATGTGTTCATAAAGTATGTAACTCCAGTTGGAGGGAGAGAAGAGGGTATTGCATATGAAAAAGTCTACATGGGGAGGGAGAATCACTACAAATCGATGTACGCCCATACATAGGAGCTAGAGGGTGTAAATAGTTCCAGATTGCACAATATTATGTCTATAATGGTCTTTATGAATGGACCCTAAGTAAAGATTGGTCTACAGATATTTTTCTGTTGTTTTATGTAATATACTGTAGATCCTGAAATTAACGTGTCCCAAAATTAATGTGACGGTGGGCAGACTAAAATGCGACATGAAATTAATGTGAGTCGCCTTCCTTTGAAATATTAACTTTTCTAACCCCACACATCTGTGTACCTTTTGATTAAATCCAAGTTACAGGCATCTTCAATGAGTTGTTTTATAAATGTATTAGAATTTTAATCTTGGTTTGTTTTAATAGCGTGTGACACATAACTTGCTGGACTATTCGACAATTAGTCTGTCTCACCTACAATGAATTATTTTCCACTTCTGTTTATAAATATATTAGATTTTTTTAATGTTTTAATAACGTGGGACACACATACAAAACAGAAATAAATGTGTAATATTGTTAATGCGAATAACTCAAACTCACATTTTTTGCATTAATATTATGATCACATTAATTTCAGGATCTACAGTACACATGCAATCTTCTTACTGTTGTTTTGTTAGCGGTTGGGGCTTTTTTTTTGCAGAGAGCGAGTGATCAATAATGCACATTTGGTACACATCTTTGCATGAACAGTTATGCATGTATAATAATCATGTAATTTATGGAATAATAAAATGCATGAATAAATCATTAACCATTTCCAAGATGTGATGGTTTTCCATCTAAAATTTCTCCGTTGCTCGTTACGGTGTAGGTCATGCTGATGTCATCAGTCTCTGTTTTGGTTGTTATGGAAACATCAGCAACAGAACAAAGAGAAGCTGAAAGCATAAAGAAAAACATCATTTACTAATGGCAATAAAAAAAAAAATGTTATTTTGACAGACTGTCTCGGCAAATTAATATTATGGTTGCATGTAACTCTACATATATGTAAGTTGAACAGTTCACCAAATTATTTATTAAACTTCAAAAATGGCAGAAATCTACAGTTATTTTCAAACAAAATATGAATAATTATATGAAATAATTTCGCTAATTAAAATAAAATTGGCCAATTGTTTTTAAAATTCATAATTGGCAAATAATTTGTAGCAATTAACTGAAATATGACTGTCAGTGGTATCAGTTCCCCTGAAGTATTGAAGGCTTATTTCTGGCAGGAATAATCTAAGTAGAATGTTTCACACTCACTTTTCCTCCCTCCCCCACCCCACCCCAAACATGTTTCTGGTCATCTTGGTGTTTGTAGCTATAGCAGTTTAAAATTCATTACATGTACGACATTTTTCATAAAATGAAAAAGGGACATACATCCAACTCAGAAACTAGGGTTAGCAGGTTTTAATTAATTAGAATAAAATTAGAGGCCTAAAAACCATCACTGATGATTCAATACATTCTGCATGCACAATAAATAGATGAGTCTAACTATGTATACATGTAGTTATGGGGCGAGACGTAGCCCAGTGGTAAAGCACTCGCTTGATGTGTCAACAGTCTAGGATCAATCCCCTTCAGTAGGCCCACTGAGCTATTTCTCATTCCAGCCAGTCTACCATGCACCACTGGTATATCAAAGGCCGTGGTATGTGATATCCTGTCTGTGTGATGGTGCTTATAAAAGATCCCTTGCTACTAATGGAAAAATGTAGCAGGTTTCCTCTAAAGCTATGTCAGAATTACCAAATGTTTGACATCCAACAATTAATAAATCAATGTGCTAAAGTGATGTCATTAAACAAAACAAACCTTAACTTTATAATATATTTATAAAATGGCCTTACAACAGTAATTGTTTATTAACCAAAGAATGATCTCTACAACTGTCACGTGATTACAAACGTGTGTTGGTGTACGCTCTCACCGAGTGCTTCTCCTCTAAACCCGTAAGACGTTAGCCTTTCGAGATCAGTGTGTGACGTTATTTTGGAAGTGTAATGTCGCCTGGCAACAAATGGAATGTCACTAATACAGATGCCCTTTCCATTGTCCCGTACTTCAATTCTGTCAAGCCCATAGTTTTCCTGAATATGAAAAATAAACCGTATTAAGCGGATTAAGTATTTACAGATACAAGTATTATTTACCAAAGATCAATTAAAATTGAAACTTGATCAGCTGGGTCCTGCCAGTGTGAATGTGATGATCAATTTTTTTTAATTCATAAATGGTAATTGATCCTACAGTTTATTTAATAAAAAATTTGAGGTAAATATGCTTTGGGTTTGTTTTCATGTGCATATAAAGAACACACATACTGATAAAGTGTTAAAGGTATAATTAGTGAAATTCCAAGATGCCAAACACTACCATATGGTTCAACTGTGATAGAAATAAGCTGAATTTTTCACTAATCCAATGGACAAATAAGTCTAGAAATCTACTTGTCCACCAATATTTTCACTTGTCCTAATAAATGTTATGTTTTATTTAAGTACAAGAACTACATTTTTGAGTGCTCCAAATGAAACTGCATTGAAAAATAATTCTTGACCACTGGACAACTATTGAGGTACATTTTGCTTGTCCGAGTAGATTTTCACTTGTCAGGACAAATGGACAAGTACTTATTTCGAACACTGTTCAAGATATTTAGATTCATGCATCTCACTAGGAAATGTTACATGTATTATTGTATGTCCAAAGGTACATGTGCAGGGAAAGAGTTTCCAGGTCAAAAGACCACTGTTCAAAATACATTTCCTCTTTTTTTTCTTTTCTTTTTTCTGGGGCTGCATGATCCAATCCCCACCCTAAAAACTTCATTCACCAATATAGATTATCGATACCCCCGTGCATAATTTTCTGCAAAGTACCTGGGGGCAATATGTAAAATATTTAGGTAACCATAAGTCAGTTAAAGTGACTTTCTACCTAGGCAACCAAATGTTTGTAAATTATATTTGTATAACTGGCAAGTTACCCAATTGATTACTTTCAACTTGCATATAGTAGAAGAAGAAAAAGTGTTATTATAAGTATTTTATGTAACATTTAATAATAGATTTCCATTAACTGATTTAGTTTTCTACTATTTCATGCCAATTTTGCCCCCCAAGGAACTGTTAATTCACCATAAAACCAACTCGTCCCCTAGCAACTCACACCAATATCTATTTCCTATTATCTGTGGTTAATTCTCCTGTAAGGATAAGTTTTTCTGTCATCCTCTACATACATAAAGATTATCATGTACTCAGGCCCTGTCATGGGCATATTTCTCTAAGAAAGTTAGTGGCTGTGCTCACAAAGGGTTATGCTTGAAGAGGGTTTTTTTATGGAAGGATGCCAAACATTTCCCATACTCCTACTCAGGTGAGTCTATTCTGGGGCAAGCAGGGATTCGAAAATTTTCACAAAAATTACTTGCCACAGGGCAAGTGCCAATCGGATATTTACTTGCCCCATATATTTTTCCACTTGCCCATACTTCTTAAGGTTACCAATTGTGTTAATACAATGCTTAGTAATGTAATAATCTTGAAGGTAATTGGTTTAATTGCACAAATAAAGAATTTTGCCAATAGGTTTTTCGATTAGCAGCAAGGGATCCTTTATATGCACCATCCCAGACAGGATAACACATACCATGGCCTTTGTTACACCAGTTGTGGAGCACTGGCTGGAACGAGAAATAGCCCAATGGGTCCACCGACGGAGATCGATCCTAGACTGACCACGCATCAATCAAACACTTTACCACTGGGTACGTCCCGCCCGAATGCCAGACAACTCGGCCCACGTCGAGACAACTCGGCCCAGAGTTCTGAGACAACCCGGCTCACCGCGAGACAACTCGGCCCGGAGTACAGGGACAATCTTGTCTATTGTTGGACAAGTGTTGTTTTTTAAATTAAAGTATTCTCACTGAAATAAAAGAATGTGTTTTTGTTAGTCCCACCTTAACCTAAACGTCCCGAAACGAAGTGTCATGTCGGATTGATAAATTGCTGTTCCATTTATCTTTGAAGCGTTGTTCGAATAATTTGTTTTTGTTCTACAGTCGGTGACCTAAATATTGGAGTTGATCCCAGAAAAAACATGCAAAAGTTCTTTATCGTACTTTATCGTAGTAACAACACTCGCGGATATAGCCTCCTGACTTGTTGTTGTAGTATGAAGTATTTTACTCCTTCCAATTTCTGACTCAGATTCCACTTCGGCACAAAGAGCAAGCAAATGATATCACGTACGACATGCACAATTGTCATTCTTAATGGTGACCATATAGTTAACACGCATATAATGTGTCACAGCATACCCCGTCTATCAGTCTAATAACTCGGCCCCGAGGCCGAGTTGTCCTCGGGGCAGAGTTGTCTGGTCCCCGTCCCGCCCCTTGTCACAGTCATGGAATAGCACTCCATAAAAATAAGTCACATGACCTTCTCGATAGTGTTGTATTTTTTTTTACAGAATATATTCTGACACTGAACATGTTTTGCACTGCAATTAAATGGTGGTATAAGGTATGCCATATGAGGGTCACCCGAAATATGCCAAAAACCCGGTTTTTGGCATATTTACAATCAAAAAACCTTTTCGCAATCAAAAAACCTCACAAAAACCATAATTCTGCCAAAATCGTATCCAATAAAGGTTTTTTATATACTTTATTGACAGTTTATCAATATTATATGATTTACAATTTATATGAAGCACAAATATTGTTGTCAGTCCTAAACATATGCATACGTCCGTTTCCGCCTTGTTTGTAAAATGCGGAACAGGACTGATTTTAGGGTCCGACTATTTACTCCCAAAATACCCCCAAGACACGTATTGGATGAGCAGCTTTCGGGATTGTACTATATGAAATAATGAACAGAACATAGCTATTGCTTTAGTGACGTTTTTTCTTTGGGAGGTTTTTTGAGTGTAAATATAGCAAAAAGCTTTCGGGATTTCCCAATCAAAAAACCTCACAAATGCGGGACAGAACAGATTTTAGAGTTTATGAAGCTCCAATCACAACTAACAGGTGTGTTTCGAACAATAGCTATTGCTTTAGAGTCGTTTTTTCTTTGGGAAAAGGTTTTTTGAGTGTAAATATACCAAAACTCCGCTTTACAATATTTACAATAAAAAAAAAACATTTCCCAATCAAAAAACCTCACAAATGTGGGACAGAACAGATTTTAGAGTTTATGAAGCTCAAATCACAATTAACAGGTGTCTTTCGAACAATAGGTATTGCTTTACTGGCGTTTTTTCTTTGGGAAAAAGTTTTTTGAGTGTAAATATACCAAAAACCCGCTTTACAATATTTACAATAAAAAAAAACATTTCCCAATCAAAAAACCTCACAAAACCGGGACAGAACAGATTTTAGAGTTTATAAAGTTCCAATCACAATTAACATGTGTGTTTCGAACAATAGGTATTGCTTTACTGACGTTTTTTCTTTGGGAAAAAGTTTTTTGAGTGTAAATATACCAAAAACCCGCTTTACAATATTTACAATAAAAAACAAACTTTCAAGTTGACCTCTATTCTACGTGTAGTTCTACATTCATACCAGTTTAATGTCAACATTAGTACATTCGGCATCTAATGAATTCTCAATTAGTTCTTTTATCACGCTATAGACAGAAGTGATCACTTGTGTACTTCCAATCAGTCTAACTGTATTTGGTGGTAGAGCTGACAAAACATGAGTTCCCGCCATGTTGTCTTTTCTTATGTTTACGGAAGCAAATGTTGTACATGCTTTATATTACATTCCGCCTATTTAATAGAGACCCTTCAAACTCGACTTCTAAAAATAGGTCTTTGCTTATCTTTTAAAAATAGCAATAAGAGTATTATTAAAGTTACATTATCTGGTTACCATATTATAACATCATGTACAAATGTGAAATACAAGCTCAAATGCACTTTTAAAAAAGTCGTGTGTATTCGCTATGAACGGATATCGTCAAACGTATACGCTTGATTCGTCGCCTGTGCCGCCATAGCTCGGCAATGCACAAACGACAGCCTGTTGTCAGTTTCAGTTAGCACGTGTGTTTGCCGATTTCAAATTGTAGGGTTCGTCTAAAAAAATTGAAAGAGAAATCTTGCGCTGTACGAAGAACGTTCGGTTGATAATACGGTACTAGTCTTTAGTTAAAACCGGTTTGATCTTGACAACGTATTATCGACAATCGTACCTTCCTATTTCAGAATCGATATTTTATAAACTTAATAAAGTGTTAGTAGAACTTCCAAAGTTTAGTTTGTATACTAGTGTAACAGATAAAAATCTCAACCTTCACTGAAGGAATTCGAACCACAGACTCTCAACACGAGAGTCCAGTGCTCTACCAACTGAGCTAATAGGGAAATTCCCACTAGCTACTGCCAGTAGGAGCACGTTATACCAACACTACTACACTAGTAACACATTAATCATGTATATATTTTTAAAATAAAATATACTAAAGTAGCCAATGAACGTTTTCACTTCATAATTTGACGTGTTAAAATCGATAAATTCAAATAAATATTATTTCGTTTGGAAAGGGTAAAGTTAGGGGGGTGGGGGGGGTTGTTTAACGACATCAAAGATAAAGCATATTGATTTAATAATCATCCGACCCCATACAACCGTAAATAAAATGTGTTGAGTGAGTCGTTAAATAAAACATATCCTATCCTTCCTTCCATCTGCTGTTGGATGTCTAACAGTTGGTAATTTTGACATAATCTTAGAGAGGAATCGGGTGCATGTGCATGGTGAGGGTATTGGAGGTCGAAACCCTTACTTGCCCAAGCTTAAAAAAAATTGAAATGTATTTTTTTGGGGGAGCATGGCCCCATATAAACTTCGCTCAACACAGTCTATAACCCCAACCCAGCTGAAATCCCTGCATACGCGCCTTGGAAACCCGCTACATTTTTTTTTAGCAAGGGATCGTTTATATGTACAATCCCACAGACAGGATATCACATATCATGGCATGGTCTTTTATATATCCGCCGATGGGGATCGATCCTAGACTGACCGCGCATTTCCAAAAAACACCTTTTTAGGTCTAAGTAATGAATAAAAATAACATATAGTCTTGAAAAATGTTACGTAAATCGAACACAGTATACCCTCTTTCTCTACCCCTAGAGCGTTACGTAACACCCTCTTACATGTAACGCGTATGCCAACAGCTGGCCACTGTCAAAATTTCAAGGCAAATCCCCCACCCACCGACCCCTGGAAAGGCGTTGTACCATACCTCTATGGATATGAATATGTTTTGCAGATATAAGACGACCCCTCAATCAAGACAGTTAAATTTGTTAAAAAATTGCGACATCTCACGTGATCTCTTGTTGGGGAATGCTATACTTGTGATAAGCCAATGAAAACCGAGATCGGTACAAGCCCGTCAAAAGTGTCCCACTTTCAAAATAATGGCTTTGTTTTTGACCTGGATAAGCCAGCGTAGTGAAACCAATGCGAAATGCGGCGTCATATATGCATCAAACGTAATTGGATTTTCTGTTCTATATGCTTAAATAATAAAAATATTCCAGGGAACGCCGCTTTAAAAATTCCAAAGTCTTTATATGGGGGAAGACTTTCCGTGACAAAACCGACTTTTGTGTCATAAATAATAGTTATAGTATACCGTATTGAAGTACGGTAAGAATTTTAAAGTAAATATTTCATAGGGTTGTAACAAGCCTAAAAGAAGGTAGTAAATTTTTTTTATAATTATAAAAATAAATAAATAAATAAATAAATAAATAAATAAATAAATAAATAAATAAATGAAATGAAATGAAATGAAATGAAATGAAATGAAATGAAATGAAATGAAATGAAATGAAATGAAATGAAATAAAATAAATAATTTTTTCAAGGTACATTAAAATTATTAGCAAAACATTATGCTATTTCTAACGCGTAACTCCGAAGTTTTATCTTTTAGCGTTAGTGTGCATGTCTGGTCATGCATTCTTAATGTTTAATTTTAATTATTAATTTTTTTTTTTTTTAATAAGAGGTATATTTAGAAATTTTTTTTTTTTATAAATGTATTTTCTCTTGAGGGGCGGGATGTACCCCAGTAAAGGGCTCACCTGGAGCGCGGTCGGTCTGGGATCGATCCCCGTCGGTGGGCCTATGGCGCTATTTTTCGTTCATCAAAGGCCGTGGTATCTGTTATACCCTGTCTGTGGTATGGTGCACATAAAAGATCCCTTGTTATTAATGGAAACATGGAGCCAAACATATCAAATGTTTGACATCCAATAGCCGATTATTAACAAATCGGTGTGCTCTAGTGGTGTCGTTAAACAAAACAAACTAACTTTGATCGTCTCAAGAAGATCAAAGATGCTTTGGGTAATGGGTAGGAAATAACATCATGAGATAAAAGACCAACGCATGCGCAAATAATCACTTCTGGTTGAGATCAAAGTTGTTTGTTATTAACTTTGTGTAAGGTGTTTTTGTCGTTATCATGTTTAAATTTGCATATATTTATTTATTATTTATCATCTATTAGATTATTGTTTTCTTTGCATGATGTTTGTTAATTTTGTTTGACAAAACTAGGGTGTGAGACCGAGTAAATCTGTAAAAATTACCAGTGTAACATTTCCGATTTCGAATGGTTCTCAGTCATCTGCCATGATTTGGTCGGGGTCGGTGTTCGTAAATAAAAACAGGATGCTACATGTTCGAATCCATTTTTTCAGTGTCTATTTTTGGCTATTATTCAACGGTCGGTCCACCACCATTCTTAGAATATTTGTTTGATTCAGAAAGCCTACCAGCATATTTAAAAAAAAAAAAATTCCATGCCATGGGTATGGGATGATGGGTTATGACTCATGATATTTAATCATATTAAGAGTTTCAAAATAAGCAACATGATATTATATTTCCTAAATGGTAAAGACCATGTTTGGCTATTCACTTAATTTGTTTTATATTACAGGGATTTACCTTGTTTTTCTGAAATGGGGGTGCCTTGGACTCACCTCTTTCTTTTCTGGGGGTCCCAACCTGAAAACAAAGGGTCCCAAAACCACACAAATGACAGAGAGCTGCAGACAACAAATCACGTGTATACTATTACTATATATGTTTCATTAAAGTAAATTTAACAAGCTGTGTTGTTGTATTTCCTTTCGGGAAATCAATGTCGGTATTTATTGTTTATTCTTTCAAAATCAACATTTCACTTTGATCTGTATAATTATTTGAACATTTCCTGCAAGCTAAATGACACTCACAATACCATGCATTGTTTATGAATCGTGCTACTTGTTTGTTAATGCAAATCAGAACATTTAACCAATGTGTTTTATTCGCCCGGGAATTTCCGATTGTGTTCGGCCTGTTGACGAGAAGTTCCGAATGATCGCAAATCCGCGATCTCTTTCCGGAAATTACCAACTTTACACGATTAAGCGCAGCAAAGGATAAAGACGCAGTGTTCCCAGAGATTAAAACTTTTAGTTTTCGAGATGGGGAATCCCCATTTGAATAAGCAGTTTATAGGTAGAAAAGAAATAGTGTGTTACACAGAGTGATCGATCTTTAATAGTGGACAGGGTTACTGAAAATGTCAGATATTTTATGCGTCCCACGGGACGCAGTATCTCTATTTTTGTGGGTCCAGTTAAGTTTTAGTACGTCCTATACGCAAGTTTTGTGCGTCCGGTAAATCCCTGATATTATGATCTTCACTATCAAAGCATTGACTTTCCCATGCCCATATATCCAGTACTTCAATCAACTTCACATGATTCAGGTGACAACGGAGTAGAGCACTGATAGGGCTCAAAATAGTAGCCTACGATAAGCAGTCCATTTTTTAAATCTACAAACTCACCTGCTAAAACTACCCCCCAAAAAATCACAAGAAATTTGTGAAGAGACTGATGTATGTATGATTATCTCATCTGTTACTTGGCTAGTCCCCTTCATAGTCCATTCTTTGATGTGGTGAGGGGGCTTGTATGTCTCAGTGACCCAGAGAGCTATGCCATCAGGAGCTTTGGCTTCTGTTAGGACATCCAAGCTGGACTGGACTAAGGGTGAAGTAACCCTAACAGAAACTTTTGAGTGCTGAAGTCAGAGGTATTGGCATTCTAATAGACCACAATACCATGCATCAACAGCTATTATGACTACTTGGCTTGTGAATTTTATATTTTAATATTATAATGCTCTAAGGCCAAAAAAAAAAAAAATTGTTTGTTTCCGGTCACCCGACCGACCCTAAATTTTGCCACCGACCCTGAACTTTTTTTTTTCTGCTGGGGTGGGGTGGGGTGAAGCGCACAGAGAAGTTGTGGTCGCGGATCGACAAAGCAGACGACAGAAGTACTCAAGTAGGATAACTCTTACACGTCAGTGTGTGTGTTAAATGGAGGTTGAGGGGTGTGTGTGCGTGGGGGGGGGGGGGGCAGCAGCGATGGTTTTTATACACCCCCACCCCACTTTTTGGCACCTTCTTACGCCGTGCCCTGGACCCAATCACTGGCGTTGTTAGAGACTGGACCCAGACTAGACATGCCTGGACGTTGAATGGATATGAGCATAACTAATTTGTTTGAAATTGGAATCATTAACCAGTGTTCTACGTTGCGACCAAAATGTTGGCGTGGTGACTGATTGTATTTATTATCATCGTCATCTGGCGACTGACTCCAAAAACATCTAAGTATTAAATTATTTGCCTAGCAGCGAAAACAAATGAAATTTGTTGACATCATTGTGCAGTCAGAACATTTCACTATTTACGAAGTTGTCCGATTGATCACTGTGAATTCCGTATTAATTGTCGGTACAATTCGGATCTCATCGTTGATTTTAGTAATTTGGCGAAAACAATCCAGATACTTACAATACATTCATAAATGATACGAAATGAGTAGTGTCGCACTGTGGCGAGTAACATTTTAAGCTTGGCTAGTAAATTTTGTTTGTCCACTAGCCAAAGAAGAGTAAGTTATAAAACCGAGTGTAGAACACTATTAATAACACATGCTCTTATTAGGTACCACAGTAATTGGTGACACACGAGATCGCATGACAGTACGGTAACGTGTGTGGAGATTAAACGGCTTTTATTACAAACTGCTAAATACTGTAGGCCTATAGAGGAAAATATATCGTATTATCGTAACTCCAGTCATCTCATACATTGTAGGTTTATTTTCCAAAAGTCATCGCGTTTTTTCCCGCATGCAAAGGTGAAGGTCATTTGAAGAAGACGTGGTACAATTTTCGTTGTTGGCTACTGCTTAGGCCTAGTACCCAGAATTTCTTAATATACACGGGTGTAGCCTGTAGGAAGATACCAAAAAGTGGGGTGGGTGGGTATACACACGTATAAAATTAATATATAAACCAACGATGCTGCTACAAAGTACCCCCTTCCCTGCTTCCTACGCCAGTGATGTAGATAGGCCTATCAACTGCTGAGCATGGGTAATAATTAAATAAACGGAATATTCAAGATTAACCACAAACATTAAATAGTTCACATTTATTTCAGTGTTTCAGTTAATTGGGAATAAATTAATTTGGGTGATTTTAGCATGGGTCTGTTCAATAGGCTAATAAACATTAAAACTATAAGTCCGTCCCACAGGGAACGCCTTAGCCCGAGTACTCTGACTGTAAGAGAGCTAGACGGACATTTGAACATAAACACGCTCTCATTATTTATGTCCAAATGTCCTTATAGCTCTCTTACAGTCAGAGTACTCGGGCTAGGAACGCCTTTTTTATTACTATGAAATTTACTACAAGTTATTCATTTCTAAGCCGATTGATTTGTAAATTGCCACAAAATTAGTATTGTTTTGTTATTTCCAATACAAGATGGACAAATCTGTGAAGGTTTTGTGCAGTCATCTACTGACTGGATAAATCTGTGAACTTTTTGTGCAAACATCTATTGACCAACTTAGACAAATTTGTGCAGTCATCCTCTGACAAAACTGGACAAATCTGTGAAGTTTCTGTGCAGTCATCTACTGACTTTTATTGGTGAAAGGAATAGTTTGAACTTTTTTGGTTTTCCTGTCTTTTGAAAATGGCATGTGAAACTTAAAACTGACATTGACAGTGAGATTGTTTTTATTTCTCTCTGGCTGCAGAGTAAACTAAGATTTTTCAGACAGCTTGCCTTCATGTCTTTCATCTTGAGACTGAGTTTTCTCTGGCAAACACATTTAAGGTAGGGTAACCTTTCTTTGAACTAAAAAAAAAAAAAAAAAAAATCCTACCTACCTACCCTACTTTTTTTGGCCATGTTACCTGAAACAAACTTCTTCTTTTTTTTGGCCTAAAATATATCTCGGGAGCTTATTTTCCAGATACTATCCCAAACCCTCCCTTCATCCTATGCTGGTTTATTTCCAGCAGGCCATATTTTTTCTTAGCAGGACATACTTCTTTTGGCCTGCAATTTCTTTAAATAACAGCTGGCCATATTTTACTTCCTTGTTCGAGCCCTGAGGTACTTTGATCATAGAATTTAATCCCCATGATGCACCCATTCTCTGGGTTTTACCCATTCCAACCAGTGCCTCACAGCTGGTATATCAAAGGCTGTTATATGTGCTGTCCTGGGTTTTTTTTTTTAAGTGCACCATTTATTGGTGTCATTAAACAAAACAATTCAGAAATGGGTATTTTTTTCTGTGAACCATATGGCATTCAATCTTTCAAATACTTATATTGCCTTACTGTAAAGGACTTTATTCCTAAAAAAAACATACCAGCCTCAGTGGTGTCGTGGCAGGCCATCGGTCTACAGGCTGGTAGGTACTGGGTTCGGATCCCAGTCGAGGCATGGAATTTTTAATCCAGATACCGACTCCAAACCCTGAGTGAGTGCTCCGCAAGGCTCAATGGGTAGGTGTAAACCACTTGCACCGACCAGTGATCCATAACTGGTTCAACAAAGGCCATGGTTTGTGCTATCCTGCCTGTGGGAAGCGCAAATAAAAGATCCCTTGCTGCCTGTTGTAAAAGAATAGCCTATGTGGCGACAGCTGGTTTCCTCTAAAACAAATCTGTGTGGTCCTTAACCATATGTCTGACGCCATATAACCATAAATAAAATGTGTTCAGTGCGTCATTAAATAAAACACTTCTTTCTTTCTTTCTTATTCCTAAAAATTTATCCATGTCATTTTGCCCGGAAACCAGTTCACACCCCACATTGTTTAGCTCATACTCTGATTTGTCCATGATCATGAGTCCAAAATCCTATACTGAGTTGTTTTGCCCAAAAAGTTAATTAATTTGAGGACACAGCTCGATTAAGAGTTTTGAAATGTTTTTGTTTACTTAAAATACAGACGGCATGCAACATGCAGCATTTTTAGCCTGCATGCAACAATTTTAAATTGGTAACTTTTGCAACAAATATAAATACCTAAAATAGTCCCTTCAACTGATGGCAATAATTTGTATCCGTCATCAAAAAACTGACATCAGTGAAGCTCCTGACTGACAGTAGTTGCTGTTGGTGCTCTCGTTAAGTTTGAGCACTGTAGGGCCTACTATCTTATTTCTAGATAGGTGTTCCACACAATATATATTATGGAAAGTACACATTTTATTACATATCTTGGGTTAATGAATATCATACTTGAAGTAAAACTTTATTTACACATGCAAAAGCTATGCATAATTAAACTGCTTGGGTAGTTTGATGAGTGGGTCACAAATCAAAGGACAGTCCCTTTAAGAATTGCCACAGAATGATAAAAACACGAGCCGACTCGAGGTCAGCGGATGTGACAATACATGAAAAACGAATCTAGCAATAAGTGAACTCTAAAAATCCATGAATAACGCACAAATAATAAATACTAGGATGAAATGGCCCTACTTGTGGATGAAACTACCCTATAGAGTGGTGAAACCATGCGGTTTACAGTGAAAATTGACCCATGGTGAAATGACTGGCTAACTAGTAATAAGGGTTAAACAATCTGTTACCTCTAAAAATCGGTTGTTACTAAAAACCATTATTCTAATTCACTCTGCATATATAACGCAAAATTGGATTGTCTAACCAAATCTATTTGTGGCAGTAAAACCAGCATTAACATGTTGGAAATTTAGAGGATTCTCCAAAAGCCTATTTACACTACTGCTCACTTTTTAATTGGATGTACATACTTTTAAAATACTAAAATACCAACGTTGAATCTTTTTCTAAGCAAAATGTTTGTTAAATGTTATGACGTAAATGCTATTTATAAATGTTTGTGTGATGTATGTGTGTCACTGACAGGAATTCCAAAGACACAAAATTATAGTTGTTCATTATCTAATGTTTTGTATTTTTCAGTGTGTGTATGTGTTATGGGCAGTAGTTGACAACGATGAACGTTGCAGTAGCACATGGAGACAGCAACCCGACACATTCTTACCTCAACAGCAAGGGAATATGGCTGACGTACATACTCATCATATTCGTGTCACATCTCCTAATTCTGAGTGTTCCGTTCTTCAGTATGGCCGTGGCCTGGACACTGACCAATGTGATCCATGATATTGTATGTACATAATAATCATATTGATGATGTATTTTATTACGTAACACTATTTTGGTCAAAATTAGACATCTCCCTGACCCCCACCTACCAGTAACACTATGTTATTGTATATAACCCTTAATTTAAACCATGGTATGTTTTGTTTCAGGGTCTGTTGAGGGTTCGAATTTCACCATGGCACCGACAGCAATTGCCATTGATGCCCTCCTTACTTACCGTTATGCCCATAAAATCTTACGGTGTCGACGGCAAGAAAAATGCCTCTCTGCCTTACCTGGTTTGCCACTGTGCACTTCAGAATATTTTTTTCTTAAAACCCCAGCATTTTATTATTTAGAAATGACACAAAATGTAACATGAAAAATCACATCTAGCAAAATCGGACTTCTTGTTAACACATGAAGTGACAGGTCAGTTATATCAGGATGTAAAATATAACGTGCTAAAATGCTCATACAAATAATGTTATTTACAGCAGTTTAAGTTGACGACATTTATAAATATATTCTTTGTGACTTGCACATTAGTGATTTTAAATATCATATTTACTAATATATCTTTTCGACTTGGCAAGATGATTTGGAAGTTGCAGTCACGAACAAGCTTCATTCTGTCAAGCCAGTCCTGAGAGAGTGGCAGTCCTAAAGGCGTTGCAGGAAGGATGAAGTAGTCTTGTGCCGTGCCCGCATATTTCATGCATTCATTTATTTTAACCCTCTAGTGTCCAAGTATTTAAAGTAAATAAAAAAATTATCATATTCATTCAACTTACAGGTGTTAGTGTACATTGAACAATTCCATGTTGATTTTTGAATTTTCATAGATTTGTATATATATATATATAATTTTAATAATGTAGCATATCTGCTACATTGGGCATTTACGGGAAATGTGGCATATATGCTACATGTTACTAATCTTGTAAAATACATTATTATAGCATATATCTGTATCAAAAATAAACATTAGAGTCCAAGACCAAGGTGAAATAATTTTTGTCTCAGAAACTTGATAGAAAATAAGTTGCATTAATTTGGTGCCCCTGTTTTGAAGGAAAAGTGCCCTCCAGCTTGCCTTTGTGCCCTAATTTGTCTTGCTGGATGAGTTACATGATTTCTCTGTCTTTCAGTGTATGTTTGTAATGCTGCACATTACCAAGGGAACTCCATGGGAGACCCCTGACCAGGGTGCTGATCGCATGCAGACCCAGTGGGAGCAGATTGACTGTGGCAAACAGTTCACAGCTACGAAAAAATTCCTTACCCTTGTACCAATTGTATTGTGAGTACCCTTCTATGTTAAAAAACAAACAAATTTGGTTCAGACAGGTTCTGTTCCTTACTGATACTTTAAAAGAGCATGCAAAATGACCAGAATTTTGGCTTACTGAGTGCCTGGTTTTCGGGAGATTCACTGTAAAAGCATTTTCCCCTTTTTGCTCTCCTGGCATCCTGTGTTCATCAGTCATGTTTGAATTTACTTTCCATCAACTTATAAAATGTTAGTCCTCTGAACATTGCGACAATGATAGTTTTGTTCACCCTGTGCTCAAGCAAGTCTACATGTAGTTTTACCTCACCCAGTTTTTTGGATTTTTTTAAAATGCAGTAGCATGATTCGAATCCTACATTATTACACTGGTCACACTGGAAGTATTTTTGCTTTATCCTAGTGATGTGCCGTTAACCGTCAAAAAAGGAAAAACGTAGCCATGCAGATAGAAAAAAAATGTACTTATAGTTTTTCAAATTTGCTATTTTTAGCCAAGCTCATCCAAAATGGGGGGAAAAAACTTCCTAGGCGAGGCAATAACCTGCCGAACAACTCATATTTTTGTGTTTTGTGATATTGATCTGCGAATTTGGTACATGTTTTGAATGTCACATGGTGTTGTTAGCAAAGCAAACTCGTCGCCATATTAACTTGGTGAAAACAAGGCAGAGTTCGGAAAACCCATTTGTCTGTGAAAGTAATGTTTATTTTACCACATCCACATGGTGTTTTCTTATGCATGTATATTTGAACCCTTGATTTGTACCCTTACTTTATTATTTGTATCTGTAAGGTATTTCCAGTGGGTTTTTCACTATCACAAAAGATAGTTAACACTGTGATTGGAAAATGTTTTCTTTGTATCAAAATGAGAATTAAGAAAAATTGTTTGATAAAGTTAATCCAGATTACAAACGAACACAATTACTATGATGCTGGTCATTCTTATCGTATTGTGTGACATTACACGAGGACTTCCAATATTGAAACAACTCGGTCATTTGATTTGTATTCACACTTCAGCCAAGGTATTCCGAGTGAGTTTGTTTTGAACTATGTTTTGGGGCTTATTTCCACTGCTTTTTTGCTTTAGTTACAAAATAAAACCATGCTGACAAATAGTTTATTTTATATATGGAAAAACAAATATCAAAACATTTTAGGGAAAGAATCTCAAGCTAGTAGGCTAATGTATTTTTATGTTTTCTAACCTGGCTGACTGGTTTTTGGGGTGTTTTTTTAATAGACCCACAAGCCTGGAACATGATTGTTCTATAAACTGTTCTTTTTCAGCTTTGCACAGTTTTTTTGCTGCCAAACCAAATTTCATTTAAATGTCAATAAAAACTGAATTTGAAATTAAAACTGTACCCTTTTGTCGAAAATGGTGCCAAATGTCATAACTGCACATCACTAGTTTAGCCAATTTACAGATATGTAGAGTATTTCCTTAAGAAACATTTAAATGTGGTTAATTTAAGGAATAATTTATTAACCAAAGACTAAATCTTGTAGCCTCTTGGGTTTTTTTTTTACGTTATCAGTTGGCTAATTTTGCAATGGACAGTTTGAGCCCTGTGTTAACTCAAGTAAGATATTTTAGCTTTTTGCATATACCTATTGCAGATCTGTTGGGTTATGTCAAAACTTAGTTCTGTAGATAATTTCTGATGATATTTCTAATGTCAGTAATGAAGACTTAAAAAGATATTGGGGGCAGGACGTGGTAAAGTGCTCGCTTAGTCGGTTTGGGATCAATCCCCATTGGGTGGGTGCAGTGGGCTATTTCTCGTTCCAGCCAGTGCATCATGACTGGTATATCAAAGGCCATGGTATGTGCTATCCTGTCTGTGGGATGGTGCACATAAAGATTCCTTGCTACTAATGAAAACATGTAGCAGGTTTCATCTATGACTGTCAAAATTACCAAATGTTTGACATCCAATAGCCAATGATTATTAATCAGTGTGCTTTAGTGGTGTCGTTAAACAAAACAAACTTTATTTTTACAAGATATCGTGTAACTTGTTAATGTATAATGTTCACATTTCAGGTTTTTTCTGGCAAGCTTTTACACAAGATATGACAAAGTGCATTTTCTGGTGAACTTTGTGTTTCTGTCACTGAGCCTCATTCCAAAACTTCCACAGCTGCACGGAGTACGATTGTTTGGCATCAATAAATACTGAAACATTTTCAACTTCTCAGAAGATGGGGTGATTTTAGCTTCCTTGTTTTGCTTTTCTGCTTTTTGGTGGGCTTTTTTTTTTTTTGGTGGATGAAAGCTCCAAACATCTGTTAATATGTGTTTTTATTTGTACTCTTACTTGGGGCAAGGTTTACAGTCTCAATTGTGTGGAATTTGTCAGATGAGTTACAAATATGTTCCCACTAGCAAATAGTGACGAGACGTATTATTATACAATGAATTAGATAAATTTCACTTGGTAAGGATATCTGATGGCATTTTTGAAAAAGAAAATATTTCAAAATTGTTTAAAGTTTGGAAAGTTAGAGCCAGCAAATACACACATGGAGACTATAAAACAGCTACCTCTGACACACAGCCACAAGCCAGTGCTACCTGCCTGAGATCCACCTCTGCCTTGGCACAGATACTCCTAGGCATCATCTGCTAAAACAGATTAAACTTTTGCATAATGACATCACTGACTAATCACATCACACATTGTACTTAACAATATGGTTATTAAAGTCTTCAAGGAACATTGTTTTTATTTCGTGTGTGTACCAGTATGTGTGCAATGTTGGGTAAAAAATACAAACAGTTGTTTTAAATATTGGATACCAAAGTAATTCGGTTGTAGTATTCTTGTACAGTCTTCCAGGAATCCAATGAAATATTGGATTGTCTTGGTGGATTATAGAGATAATTTCCAGGTGAGCTCCACCAAATTATTTATTAAACTTCAAAAATGGAAGAAATCCACCATTATTTTTCCAAAAATATATCAATTATTAGGTAAAATTATTTGACCAAATCTGAATAAAATTCACCAGTTCTGTTTAAACTTCGCAATTGGTGAATTTGGTGAGTTACAGAGCTAGTCCTGCATTTTGTTGATTCACTAGTCAGGTATCAGAGATTGCTACATGAGTATAAAATGTTAAATAGTAGTTGCTAATAAGTTTTGCTGATCAAAATTTTGACAGTTAAATGATCCTTGAAGTTAATGATGCTGTGCACCAGGGTCAAGGTGGAATTTAGGCTAACAACAGTAGCTTTGGCTTGAGTAATTAGCTGATGGTAAAACCATCAGACATGCGAGAAGCATTGCTGTAGGACACAAAAAGAACGAAAAAACTACAAACGTGTGTTCTAATTTTGTAGAAATCAACAGATACCCACTTAGTAATTATTAGGCAGTAGAGTCAACTGTTAAAAGTCAACTGTGCAATGACTGAAATGGATGGTTATTTAAAATCTGTTTATATCTAAGAGAGAAAAGATTGTTATGTTATTAGCTAAAGTTAATGCTGGGAAAGACTTGCCATGACCTTAAATGCTTATAAAAGTACTTAACTGTTTAAGCAATAAGCCGTTTTAATCGAGCCTATAACAGAAATGGTCTTGATCTGGTGGCGTGTTTAAGCTAGCACATTTTCTCACAATGCTACAGGTTTGGCTAGATTTTTTTTTTAATACACACAATGCAAACAATACTGGAAGTGTGTTATATGTATTGTACAATTATGAATAAATTGAGCTACCTTTTTTGTGTTAGTATTATTGTCTTGTATATTTTAAAAGTGATAAGCCTCTAGAATTGTACATATATTCATGTAGATTTTGCATGAGATTTTATGCCGCTGAACCAGTCTATTAGCATCATCCAAGCAAAATCTAAAAATGGTGGTTTTCATGGATACCCACAATTTATCTGTATTTCTGAAAAGAATGCCATGTGTTCATTGTAGACATTGTTTTATACAAAGTGTGCCAGGCACAGATCCAGACACAACCCCCGAGTTTTGAAGTGCAGGACTAAATAGCAGGCTGCGACAAGCAGTTAATATTTTAGCATGTAAAATAGAAACTCGCCTGCTAAAATCACCAAAACAGCCGGAGTGTCATTTTTTCAAGATAGACATTGTTCTTTTGACCTGCTATTGAAAAATAACAACAGCAGGACATAGTTTATTTTCTCTTTCAAGTCCTGAAGAGTCCAGAAAAATTCAATGTATAGCTGCTGAAGATGAATACAATGAATTTATATGTCGAGGACACTGGTGTAGAGTGGGTTGCCAGTGCCAGGGGCAAGGCAAGTATTGCGACCTCTAATCAGTGGACCATTAGTGCTCCCAGAGTCCCTTCCACCAGTCCAGAATTTTGTGCCCAGGACAACCACCCCTGTGGCCCAGCCCATGCTACGTCACTGCAAGGATGGGTTATATCCTGGTTGGCTTTGGGTTTCTAGGGAAGATTGCCATATACATGTATGTATTACATGTTCATGTACTTTTGAATACTGAAGGTGCCCTTTTACAATGTTGCACTTCCTCGCCACCTTAAAAATAACTCAATCTGCTCCATGTCCCTTAGGCACACGTTTTGCAAGGTGTCGTTTATAGGTGGTTCAACTGTATACTCTTATATTATGATCTCTTTATGCATCTTTGTTACACTCCAGATTGAATGTTTCATGTGAGTCGACTGTTTTGATATCACCTATAGCAGTATACACTAAATGATAAGTACGGTGTGTCGCACAGGTTTTTTTGCAGGTTTGTTTTGAGGCATGAATGATGATTTATCCTTCATCCAAATATATGTATTTTCATTCCTTTCAAACACTGGTCAGTTTATTAGATTATTAGAGACTTTATTAGATTATTAGAGATGTTTATGCATTGAGGGTCTCAATGCAACAACATTTATACATGTAGTTAGTTCTCAGCATGCAGTGCTGTGTGATATACACTGGTTTACCAAGAATTACCAAATATTCTACAATAAATCTGTTTCACCCAAACTCAGACAGTTGTATTTTAAAGAAAAATTTAGATTTAAATTATTGACATTGTTGTTTATCTCACCTTGACAAAGTCACACATATTTTTTACATCAATTATGACATCAAAATGTTTAGCTCTTAACATTTTTGCCCTTTGGACCATTTATCATAAATTATAAGTCCTAGATCAATGAAACTTGGTTTATAGTTTCAGCTATCATGGTTCATCTCGATACTTGTTTCAGAAAATAAAAATATATTAATGAAACATTTTGATTTTTATTATTATTATTATTATTATTTATATATGTAAGATTTAGATTAATCCTGAATGTTACATCACATTGAATCAGTTTGTGGAATTATTATTAATATAAATTTCTCTGATGGGCCATTGTATCAAAAGTTTGTACTTTTGATAAATAAAGCAAAAGTTTGTTGATACTTTAGACATTTTATTTAGTGATTGAGAATTCAGAATTTCAAACCGAGATTTTATTAGCAGAAGAAAAATATGTGAAATTGCCATTTTGAGTTTGTTGCATGTGATATTATTTTCTAAAAGTTCTGTTTGAGGATGGTCCATGTCTTTTTAGATAACTGAGCAAGTTTTGTACAGGTGATGGAAATCCTGGAATGTCTTGAAATTTTATGTTCGATTATGGAAAAGAAAATTGGTTAATAATGTGTGTCCCACATTTAAAATGACATGAGAAGAGATTAGCAGTTATCATCAAAACACTGTTACAGCAATATTACTGACAATCACAAATTTGTTTTATTAAAAACTCTTTTAGGAAATGGAAAATTTCTTGAAAATCATGAAATTTGGTTGGTGTAAACCTTATTTGGCCCATCTCAAGACATTCTTTGTCAAACTCCCATCACTGCCTTTAAGTTATTGAAAAACAAAATCCTGGATGAAATGTAATTTTGATTTTATTAATTTTTTTAATATTATTTTAGCACATCCAAAAATGTTTCTATAGAAGTACCTGTACCTGAAGTAGTCCAGAGTATTATTTATCTAAGCCATAATGTTGTTTGTTTAGTTTTTTTAAACTACACACATTCAGTGACCAGAAAACCTGGTACTAGATCAAACAGCTGAACCAAATTAGAACAATATTTAAAATTTCAATATGTTTATGGAGAAGGAATGAGTTGGTAACTGAACTTGTTGATACTGATATGGCTGTTAGAAATGTATAATGTACAGGGTGAATAAATGGTGAAAGCTAACCAAAGTGTTATTTATGATGTAATCAGGGCTACCTCTGGGTGAGTAAAATATTTAACTAAATTATCTAAAAAATGAATAAAATTATTACATGAAATTTTTCTGTTTTATCAATGTTTCCTAAATTTAGGAAATTTGGCGAGTGGCAGAGCTAGCCCTGAGAATGTACTCATTTTTATTTAGTCTTAGGTAAGCAGTCAGTCTGAAATCAATCCCCGTCAGTGGACCCATATATCAAAGGTCATGGAATGTGCTATCCTGTCTGTGGGATGGTGCATTATGTTTATTATATAACTGTGCATATAAAAGATCCCTTGCTACTAATGGAAAAATGTAGGTTTCCTCTCTAAGGTTTTCAGTATTACCAAATGTTTGACATTCAGTAGCCGATGATTAATAGATCTCCCATGCTACCAATGGAAAAATGTAGTGGGTTTCCTCTCTAAGACTTAATATTACCAAATATTTGACGTCCAATAGCCGATGATTGATAGATCAGTGTGCTATAGTGATGTCGTCAAACTAAAACTTTAAATATATAATTATTGGCAACTATTGCACACTTCAAGATATGTTTCTAATCTGTGCAGTGGTTACTGAAGCCATTTGCATTAAAAAGTGTGCTTTGTTTAACACCACTAGAGCACATTGTTTAATTGATCATCGGCTATTGAATGTCAAACATGTTGCAATTCTGACACGTCATCGGAGGACATCCACTACATTTTATCTTTTATATGCACTTTCCCACAGACAGGAAAACACAAACCACAGCCTTTGACCAGATGTTGTGCAGTGGTTGGAATGAGAAGAACCCAATCAGTTGAATAGATCCACAGAGATGGTTTGATCCTACAACAAAAGCACCTCGAGGGAGCACTCGACCAACAGTTAAATCCCACCCCCCCATTTGGATTAAGACTTGTATGTAGCTACTGGATTGCAAAAAAAGAGAAATGTTTATGTAATGACACTCAACATATTTGTATACTATTATGTGGCATTGGACATAAGGTTATGGACCACATAGATAATGAGAGAGGAAATTTACAGCCACATTTCCCATGGGCTACTCTCTATTTTTCCTCTCCATCTCTCTTTTTCATCTCTTTTTCATTGGCATCTTTAATCTACACCATCCTATAAACAGGATATTACATACGTACATGTAGAACTGCTTTTGTTCAACCAGACTAAAAAGGGATAATAGCCTAATGGTGAGCACACTACTGCCGAGCTGTCGCCCCCACACCCAGGTACAGGTTCTTGGGGTGATAGATTTTACACTAAAATCTCTATTAAAGTTGCAAACTCTTCTCACTATATTGTAACTTGTTGAAGGATGAAAGTTTGTAATGACTTTAGGAAGATTTTCATGGGTGTATGCTTGTTTTGATTTAGTAAACTAGCTTGAGTGGCAGTATAAAAAGGATGAAATCTCCAATAAAGTATCTCCTCGGGTGCGGCTGTCCTATAGACCACTATTTTGCCAAATGCCCAATTGACTGCTTTATGCAGAATTTGTCATTCTAACCTTCAATCTATATATGTTTACATTTGGTATAGAGAGAAACTGACATACAGACTGAGACTTATGCCACAACATACATACACTCAACACTCCATAGTAAATAATAGTTGGTTAGTCTTAGATTCAGTCTGCTTATTTTCACTCTTCGTCAAGATACAATGTAGAGAGCAAATCTGCTGCCATCATATATTCTACACCATCGGGGCTTTCTGACAGAGGGTACGAAGGGTAAAACTATGTACCCTAAAATCTTGGAAATTAATGGATACATTTAAAAAAAAAAATTGAAACATTACAAAAAAACTGTTTGAAATTTGTCAAAGTACATGAAATGCAGTGTCTAATTGCAAAATATTTCAAACCCTACACATGTACCTACCTATAGTACGTCCCATCCTCCTACAAACATTTTTTTGTAAATAATTTCAGTTTTAATTTGTCTAACGAGAAATAACGAGAAAAAGTGTTTTGGAAATTAAAAAACCCCGCAATATTTATGTGTCCAATTTAGAAAACAATCGGCACAGAAGTAAACAACTTGTAGTAAATTCCGTAGCATGAAAAAAGGTGTTCCCCATGGGACAGACTATAGATGGGGCATTCATGATCTGTTTTGTTTTTATTATGTACCCGTCAAGCAGAAAGCTGGACCGACTTGTTAAGCCATGTTAAACATGAATAAATATAAGCTGATTAAATTAATAAACGGTGTATATCTAAAGACATCTAGGCATGAAAATGCACTGCAACAAAAAAACATTTCATTGTCAAACTTTAATCAGCAATATTGAAACAAAACACATAAATTATAAAATTATAACTTGCAAAAAGATGTATATTTCCAAATCAATGCAAAAAAAGAGAAGCTTATATATCACAGTTTTATATGAATAATTGTATTTTTTTAAAAGCAGTTTACTACTTGTATAAGTACAAGGAAGGAAGGAAGGAAATGTTTTATTTAACGACGCACTCAACACATTTTATTTACAGTTATATGGCGTCAGACATACAAAATATGAGTCACGTTTAATATTTTTTACATAGGTATGAAAATTGGCAAAAGTTGGCTACTATTTTTTTACTTTTTTATTTGTAAGTATATGTGTACATTTATTGGCTTTTTGATGCTGAATAATTAATACCAGAATCATAATGCAAGACACATCACAATAAATTACCCCGACACATTACAATATATCTTACTGTTGTATCAATATGGCATCTTATTATCTGTAGATGGCTGGCAGTTAAAATGCATATAAAATACAACAGGACAATAAATAGACCATAGCAAAATAGGGGGCAATTGCCCCGGGACCCCCTGCCAGAGGGGCCCCCAGACTAAGGAATTCCTTTATTAAAAAATGTAATAATTATAAAATTAGTTACTTTTTTAATTTGTCATGTAATTTAATTTCTGTGTTGAGGGGCCCCCCGAACCTGAAGTGCCCCAGGCCCCCCAAGGTCTAAATCCGGCCCTGGATAAGATACACATGCATTCCAAGCTTAACATTACACAATTATGTACATTATCAATAAATATTTGTGTCAAACACTGTAATAAGTTCACATTATCATCCTATGTAATAATGCAAATTATTAATGAGTTTGTGCACTTTTTATTCCAGAAATAGCACTAATAAATGAGATAGGTTGTACATGTATTATTTGCATATCACAAAAGCGGCATCACAAAATAAATAAAACTGTTTTAAATTCTATAATATATGTTTTCTCAACATTCCTGATATGTATCTAGAACCTCAACTAAAGTATACATGTATAGTTGCTAATTAGTTAATAAACCACCTTATATCCATGAACATTGGTGACACGTCTATAAAGACAACCTAATGAGACCTACAAATTTTGCATTCAGTAAAAAAATTTCTAGTGTTGACATAACTCGGGTACCCTTTGTAAATACGTATTTTACACAAAAAACTTTATTAAAGGTACTATTTCAAAGTTGCAGTGCTATATTTGCTATATTTACATTTATTGCTGCTAAATAACTATAAGTTCATTGATATCACACATAATTTTTGCTTAAATACTTCAAGAATATCAAAATTGTAATTTGCTTGCACTGTGTAAATAGTTATTGTTTAATTAAATCTTATGAAATTGGAGAATCCATGAAGTCTGGCAATTTGACTAAACTAAACATGATGTGGATCATTCTCCAGTAAATTGTTTATTAAATTATTTATTTGTAATTTTTTAAGGGTATATACTTGAAGGTATCATATTTATATTTCAAAGCAAAAGTTCTCGATCTAGCCAGTGCACTACGACTGGTGTATCAAAGGCAGTGGTATGTGCTATTTTGCCCGTGGGGTGGTGCATATAAAATATCCTTTGCTACTAAAGGAAAAATGTAGCGGGTTTCCTCTCTAAGACTTATGTAAAAATTACCAAATGTTTGACATCCAATAACCAATGAATAATAAATCAATATGCTCTAGACATGTCATTAAAAAAAAAAAAAAAAAAAAAAAGTTAATATTTTTTTGATAGAAACCAATATTATGCATCTTTGATATAGCACCTTTATTGTGTGGCTTTTGTACTACATTCCCTTTACAAATGTGTGGTTGTTATATTTTGATTATATACTGAGGTGGTATTTATACAAGATGCTTTTACAGCAGGTTTGTCAATGTGCATAGTTTTATTTGATTGAGTATTCAAATACAGGAAACCAGATGAAGTTGAAGGTAACAGAAATGGCTTCCTGCATGACATTCATGTACAAGTCCTGATCATCTTCCAACACGGTCATGGTCACCATGTCAAGTCGGTTTAGAGAGGTTATAGAGGTCAGTTTCAGCTTTGGGCTTGATGTACCAACATTACCTGCAAGAGTGGCATTAAACTTCACCTCCTCTCCGTGGTTAAGTGCTAGAATTGTGCTGTTGAAATCATGGCCTGCACTTAATTTAATTGTGACATCATCAATATTGATGGACAGTTCAAACTGGTATTCATCATGGTTTTTCACATGGCAGTCCTCCCCACGTGTTCTTATTATCTCACAGAGTTCACGGTTTTGCTCATTCAATATTTTCTGACAGTCTTCAAACCTGACTCCGAAAATACATTTAAGAGGTTTGGTCAGGAAGGATGGCAAACTCTTAAACACAGATTCAGCAGTGTTTTCTGTTTTGGCAACTGCTACAGTTTGAAGTGTTCCCATCCACATCACCTTCATGCCTGTCAGATAGCTGCACTTCATCTGTGTTGCAGCAACTGAGTGATCAGATCCCGGTATGCAGAGCTTCGAATAGCTGTTCCAGGTTAGAGGAACAGCATGTTTAGTCTCAAAGGATGGGAGTTGAACAAAAATCAAAGGAACAATGGCCAACAAAGAGAAAACAATCATCAGAACTTTCTTAGGGATGCCTATCTTGGCATTAAAATTCTTCCCAAACAATGATTTGGTCTGTGAGAGCACAGCAGGAACTGCCAACAAACAGACCGTGATGATGACTTTGCCGATCATGGCTGATTGAAAAGCCTTGTAGATTCCGAAACCTGCCACACCAAGAAAGCCCACAAAGCTGACTGGTAGAATGATAGGAAGAAGAAGATAACCAAATGTCGCTCGAATAAGGCCAAGCCATGAGGTGAATGGGAAGGTCGAGGTCACAAAATTCCACCAGAAATAGCAGACTAGATGTGGAATCAAAACTCTGTAGGTTCCCTGCCATGATTTCTGCATTGCCATTCTTAAAAAAAACAGTGGTATAATGGCATAAGCTACAGATGGGAAACTGATATTCAGTTTCACACCAAATCCCATGTCGAAGGCAAAGAACGGTTGTGTAAGAAGACCAACAGCCTGTTTTAAAACTGGGACATTGGGGACATGCAGAAAGACTGGAAGAGATGCCAGGAAGTTGGACATCATGGCAAATATTGTCAGTTTGTCATGATGGTCACTTAGACCAAAGAAACAAAAGCCTGTCATGACAAGAGAAACAATACAGACCTCAGCACAAGGTATGTATGACTTGTTCGCTACAGCAAACGAAGCAATGGCCACCAGCAAATTGCCGAAGAACACCAAGTATGGCATCATTGAGTTCCAAGTATACTGTGACTCTGTCTTGTCTAAGTCGATGGTGACGTCATACTCTTTCAAGATGCTGGCTAGAGTGGTTGCGTCTGATCGTTTCTTCTTCTTATAGAACATCTGCAGGGTCGACATCACCAAGGCTGTGAAAGACAAGTAAAATATGCACAGGGGGACAAGAAACAACAAGAAGGCTGGTGTAAGGAAACTGTAGATGAAAAGCAGGCCGAGAAGGTAGAGCTGGTTGGTTGGGATCAGTGAGATCACCCAGTTCATGCCTTCCTTTGAGGAGAACTCCAGCGCTTGGTCAATAATCACACTCACTGTCTGCTTAGGGTACTTGAGAATCTGAAGGTAAAAAACAACAAGGCTTTAAAAAACAAGGAAATATCTGTTTGATAAAATCTCAACATATTAAACTATGACTACATGTATATGGTGTCAAATACAGGTATATGGTCTTTATACTGACCTGTTGTAGTTGTAGAGAGATAACAACTGTGATGTGGAAGAGGACAGCAAAAGGAATATAAAGATAAGAGGAGCTGCCAGATCGAGAAGAAATGAGATGGAATTCAACAGAGAAAATAAAAGAGTTCAGAAGGGGAACAAAAGCAGCCATCTTAATCTTATTTCAAATTTAGTAATACCATGTGACATGTAGTAAGTGGTCACTTTCTGATACTAACAGAGTGGCAGATGGCAGCTTAATATAAGTTAGTATTCAATACTCAAATATAATCATGTAACTACTCTAAAGCATTTTAAATCTGAACTTACTCTAGTCATGTAGCTAGCTGACTCCTAACAAAACTCCTCTAATGGAATTCACATCTAGGATTATGCTCTTAAAGGGACTGTCCTGAGTGTGCAGCCATTGTAAGATGTTTGCCATAACAGAGCCTTGTTGGTGACTACTATTTCATACTAAATACATTTTCTTGTTTAGAATACCAGTGTCTGTATATCAAATGTGTTTGTGGTCGTATACTAATGTTTGTAGCACTCAGTTTTTACTTTAATTTGTGATATATATTTTTTCGTTCGTATGAAATTATTGAGAGGTAAAATACTGTTTGGGTTATTGCAAGCATTAGGACAACAACAAACACCTTGTAAATACAGACACTGATATTTTGAATAAGAAAATGTATTTAATTTGTATGTTATGTCATCAAAAAGGCTCTATTGATCAAAAACATTTTACATTGGTTGTAAACTCAGGACTGTCCCTTTAAAACTAGACTCAAATCTATAGAGAGCCATATGTATTCAATTTGTATGGTGTAAAAGGGACTGTTCAAGAATTATGTAATACTCTGGTGGGGAGGGGATGCATTATAAAATTTATGCCAGGGAGAGGAACATTTGTCAAGAGTTAGTTATAATTGTCTTATTTTTATTTACAAAGTATAATGTATACAGGGTTTAAAAGTAAGGACTTGAACTTACTCTAGTTGTATATCCAGCCGACTCATAAGATATGTTTGTTTCCGCAAGTTCATCTGAAGTTAGAGTTATCTTCCCTTGGATCTTTTTGGATAACATTTTCACAAAATCATTCTCAGTTATGTTGTCTCCAATCTTTTTACCTGCATTATAATAGTTAATAGAAAATCAGTCTGGTTATAACCAAAGGCTATTATCTCGATAACCCGATAACAGCATACTGTAATTGAATGCTCTATTGGTTAACTTTAAAACAGTTAATAGAACATCAGTCTGGTTATAACCAAAGGCTATTATCTCGATAACCCGATAACAGCATACTGTAATTGAATGCTCTATTGGTTAACTTTAAAGGGACAGACCCTAGTTTAAACCCGTGAAAATTAACACTAACTTTAGTTAATCTATAAACATGTAACACATTTGGATAAAGTTACAATTGAGTGAAACATGAGTCTGTGACTTTCAAATACCATCTCAAAATAGACTAAAACTCGACTCCATTAACTGTTACTTCTCAAACGCATGTGCATTTAAAAAAAAAAAGAGAAATGTATTTTGTGATATTAGAAACACCAGGATGACCAAAACCACTTCGAATGTACGGAAATTGATCCACTAAACCATAAAATCTAAGTAAAGTATGATTTCAGTTACAAAACTCCGGCTATAATAATAAAAAATATGCCTTAGTGTTTAAAAACTAGGGTATGTCCCTTTAAGCACCAGTGATATGATACAAATAAATAGGAGGTCCGATGCTATCAGGGTTTTGCTTCTGATATTATCCTATGGTTATAACTAAATTTACCGACTGAAAAGAAAACTAGTCTCAATAGTAAGCTCAGTTGCCTGGCCAACAGTAAATCATAAAGGTTCTTATAATATAGTGCTGTCTCTCCTAACTCAATCTAATTAAAATTAGCTCCACTATTACATGTGGATCTAACAGCAGCCAGTTGGAGCTCATGTCCACCAATCAAAACCTTACTTGCAGAATCATGCCAGTGATTTGAAAATAATTTGAAAATATTCCGAATTATCCTGAGGGTATACGATATGTTTCATGTGAATTACGAATGCCTTATTTAGACCAGTAGAACTAATTTTAATTGGATTGTTAACAACACTGCGTAGTCTCCAATGTCCAGGTAACATTTCGTCTGTAAATAATAATTTAAATATTGACCAATCACACTTCGCCTTTTATAACGTTATCTGGGAGCATACAAATTCTAAAAATATCAGGCGAGTCTATTTTAGTGGCCGCAGTACAGTGAACCATACCAATGCGTACGGGATGGGTTATCAGTCTTCAATTTTACATTAAAAATTATTTATTTATTTATAAAAAAACAAAAACTAAATCAGTCTTCAGTTTTACATTACAAATTATTTATTTTATAAAATAAAACATGTTTTAAGGCATTCGTAATTCACACGAAACATGTCGTATACCCTCAGCATAATTCGGAATTTTTTCAAATTATTTTTATATCACTGGCATGATTCTGCAAGTAAGGTTTTGATTGGTGGACATGAGCTCCAACTGCCTGCTGTTAGATCCACATGTAATAGTGGAGCTAATTTTAATTAGATTGCTCCTAACTATACATGTCAATGTGTCTTTTGTTCCAATTGCATTTCATTTCAATTTAATGTTCATGCTTGCTTATATCCAATTACAGTTCAATCATGCTGTCCTGTGCACACAACTCGGCTATCTGGGTTGTCTGTCCAGGACAGAGGTTAGTGGTTTTCACTGGTTATAGTGAGAGAGAGAAGTTCGTACAGTGGCCATGCACTTACCCACTGGGAGGCATCTTAATTATTATTATATGCGCTGTGTGTCTGTTGCAATTTTTTTCTCTACCTACACATTTGTTTTAAATAAAATGTTATCTTGTGAGTGATGTGCACACAAGAAAAAACTGCCTTTTGTTCCCACTCAATATTAGTTAAATTCTGAACAGCTCTTGTTAAAATATGATTTGAGTCTAGATCTTATAACTGAAAATTTGTAAAATATGCAAAGACAATTCAGGTAACCCATGTAATTTTACATAACCCGTTAAGACCATGTACAGTGTACTAGGAAACCAGATCCTACATTTCATGCACAAAACACAAAATAAGTTACAATACATAAAACTAAATTTACATGAGTAATGTACAAACAAAATTATTGTTCATACATCTGCAAAGGCTTAATATCTGAATTTAATTTTATCTGATCCGCCTCCCATTGGGAAGGAAGGAAATGTTTTATTTAACGATGCACACAACACATTTTTTTTTACGGTTATATGGTGTCGGATATAATATGGTTAAGGACCACACAGATATTGAGAGAGGAAACCCGCTGTCACCACTTCATGGACTACTCTTTTCAATTAGCAGCAAGGGATCTGCCCGTTTATTAAAAGAATATATATCACAAAACTTAAACTGAATGTTTCCTAATTGTCATAAATATATTACGTCATTGTCCCTATATCATCTGATGCCATATAACCATAAATAAAATGTGCTGAGTGCATGGTTAAATAAAACATTTCCTTCCTTTTTGACCCTGCATGAATGTCCCATGACTAACTTTTTTCATGGATGTTATTTACTATGTAGCAATGTTTACAAACGTAACTCAAATGCAACTACTATATCATCATACCCGACTGTCCCACCAGCCAGGGCGGGACATAGCCCAGTGCCGGTAAAGCATTTTGCCTGGTGCACAGTCGGTCTAGGATCGATCCCCATCGGTGGATCCATTGCGCTATTTTCGTTCTAGCCAGTGCACCACAACTGGTATATCAAAAGCCATGGTATGTGCTATCCTGTCTGTGGGATGGTGCATATAAAAAGATCACTTGCTACTAATGGAAAAATGGAACAGGTTATCTGTCTAAATGTCAACATTACAAATATTTGACATCCAATAGCCGATGATTAATAAATCAATGTGCTCTAGTGGTGTCGATAAACAAAACAAACTTTAACTTTATACCTGCAGCCATGAGTAGCTTTTGTTCCTGGACTTTATCAGTGACTGATTTGACAGCCCCAAGGTATTCCTCGCGTGATATGACATTCTTGTGAGACGTATTTAGGCGATGGAACAGGTTCCGAGCAGCCTGGCGAATGTGCTTCTCCGCCGAACTCGTTGTCAGGCACCATTTGATCTCCTGGGAGCGATTCTCATCAATCTCTGAAATATACATATTTTTATCTATAGATAATAATGAACAAATAATGAAATTTATTATTAATATTCAAAATACATTGAAGTTTTCTGTGTTATTAATAGGTACACTGTATTTACAAGTGAATTCGATGGATGGATGGACTGATAGATGGATTGATCATTTAGTGCAATATGACAAAATTTATTATTAATATTCAAAATACATTGAAGTTTTCTGTGTTATTAATAGGTACACTGTATTTACAAGTGGATGGATTGATGGATAGATCATTTAGTGCAATATAACAATGTATTATTTTTTTCCATCAGTTTTCTGTGTGTTTAGGTAAACATACAAATAACATATTGTAGTAGTTTCATAAAATAACATATTTAGTAGTCCAATAGTAGTAGTAGTAGTATTGTAAAAAATAAAATAAAAATTAGATTCATTTTGTAGTTTGTCAAAAATTTCAAAACCAATGTTTAAATTCAGTATTGTTACCAGACTTGTATTATCCATCAATCGCAGTGTTTAAAATATAAAATAACATATTTAGTAGTAGTACTGTTTTAAAATTTGTTAAATTTTATATTCATTTTGAAGTTTGTTGTAAAATGTAGTCCAATATTTCAAAGAAAGAAATGTTTTATTTAATGATGTACTCAACACGGTTATATGGCGTCAGACATATAGTTAAGGACCACACAGATATTGAGAGAGGAAACCCGCTGTCACCACTTCATGGGCTACTCTTTTCGATTAGCAGCAAGGGATCTTTTATATGCACAGACAGGGTAGTACATACCACATGCTTTGATACACCAGTCGTGGTGCACTGGATGGAACGAGAAATAGCCTAATGGGCCCACCGACAGGGATCGATCCCACACCGACCATGCATCGAGCGAGCGCTGTACCACTGGGCTACGTCTCGCCCCCCAATATTTCAAAACTAATGTTTTACATTATAAAATGTCAGGGTTTTTTACAAATAAAATTATTGTTATTGTTATATAAATGTACCAATATTCTGTAGTCAGTCTATTCATTTAAGCTTGTCCCGCTGATACTAAATTCTGTTTGAAAGCCAACATTGTATATGCTGCTGTCTAAAACAGTCTTTAATTAAAATGTTAATTTTTTTTTACCAATTCCACGATCAACATATTTCTTCAAAACATCTGTTGCATCTTCGCTTCCTTGTTTCGATGCCTGAATCAGCCAATCCAATGCCTGGGTCTTATTCTCCTCAGTATCAATGCCTGAATCAGCCAACTGGAGGAAATATTTAGCCAGAAATACTTGTGATTCCTCTGATCCATTTTCAGCCTCTTGCTTCAACTGTGTAAGCTTTTCTTTAAAACAAAAACAAAAACAAAACTTGTATTAATATAAGTACAAATAATGTATTAGGGTAGTGAGAAACAGCTGCAGTTTCAGATTATTCATAAACCACAGGTGTTGGAAGGGGGGGTGGGGGTGGAGGTGGGGGGTTTGCAGGAGACACTAGCTCCCCCATTTCTGAAGCTAGACAGGCCAGAGTATGCCCGCCTCTCCCCCCCCCCCCCCCCCCCAATTTTACCCTACCCCAGTTATTAGCAACTTCTGAGGCCTATACATGTACATAACAAAAACAATAACCAACACTATATAGCGGGCAGGTCGTAGCCCACTGGTAAAGCGCTCGCCTAATGCGTGGTCGGTCTAGGATAGATTCTTATCGGTGGGCCCTTTGGGCTATTTCTCATTCCAGCCAGTGCACCATGACTGGTCTGTCAAATGCTGTGGTATGTGCTATCATGTCTGTGGGATGGTGCACATAAAAGATCCCTTGCTGCTACCGGTAATAGTTTCCTCTGTAAAACTATATGTAAAAATTACCAAATGTTAAGACCCCCAATAGTTGATGATTAATAAATCAACTGGTCTAGTGGTGTTGTTAAACATAAACAAACTTTAACCAATACTACATAATTATGGATCTGTCCATATACGTTTAAATGCTGCAGTTGGCTTAATTTACAGCATAATATATAACACTCTTTATTATAGAGCCATGATTCATGTGACATGAGAACCACTAAATGATAATTCAAAGTGATAAATTATGTCAGTGCCTGCTAACACCTGTTGCTAGCATGATAAACTTGGCATTGCTATGTGTCATTAGGTCACTAGGAAATTAATGATGTACATGCCAGTTGATTAGCAAGTTATACGGAAATTAGTTCTGAACATTTTCTCATTTTTCAAACATCCATTTACAGTTACTGTAACAATTCTTGAACTGCATAAATAATTAACATTTCAACTTCCCGAAGCATTAAATTGCCTCTTATTTTTCAATTCTTCATATTTTGCTCCCACTGGGAACCTGCAAGCATTTTAAATTTAACATATAAAAAAAAAAAAAAAGTAGCTGCCTGCAAAGAATCTTTATAAATAGCCTCCTGAAAATTATATGGCGCTCACTATTTACTATTTATAACATTTTTATTAAAGCAACAAAGATCAAGTGCAAGAACGTAATAACCAAACATCGGATTTGTAAAGAATTAACGGTAAAAACTTTTTCAATGTGAATCAACTGAAGTGACACACTTTATTATTGTAAATACGGTAAATGCAGAAAAAAGATGAGCTTTCGTTTTGACTATAAATAAATTGTCTGCGTAACGCTACACCGAAAATACAGCTATTTAGACTGATAGACTTCATTTTAAAAACAGATCGAAGAGACCATTTTATACTTAAAGAATAATATTACTGAAATAACGGAAATCAATACCACACCTGAAGTAATAGCTATCTCCTCTGCCGCCATAGTTGCTCGATAGCTGTGAGGAAATATTTTCGCTGCAGTGACCCGTGACTGAAAGGTAGTCACGTGATATAAACAAATACACGTGTTATCATTTGTCTACACTCTCCCTCCCTCAGCACTTTGGGGCTATTTCTCGTTTCAGCCAGTGCACCACCACTGGTATATCAACGGCCGTGGTATGTGCTGTCTTGTTGGTGGGATGGTGCATATAAAATATATCTTGCTACTAATGGAAAAATCATCAAATGTTTGACATCCAATAGCCGATGATTGATAAGTCAATGTGGTGTCGTTAAAAATTAAAATTTTACCCACCTCAACCCTCTCTTCTCTCTCTCTCTCTCTGATTAGCTCATCTTCTCTCTCTAATCTCTAGAATATCTATATCTGTATATATGATCTCTCTCTCTCTCCCAGTCTATTCCTAATATCTTCTATGTCTATATTTCTCGGCTATATCTCTATCCTCTCTCTATCTCCTCTCCCCTAAGATATTCTGTCATCTCTATATATGTCTTATATCCCTCTATCACTATAGTATATCTGTCTCTCTCTCTCTCTCTTCTCTATGTCTCTATCTTTGCTCATCATTCTCTATTCTGCTCTCTCTTCCTCTTCTTGGTATCCTCTATCTATATGTCCATATAAATATAAATAAATCTATATCTATCCCTCTCTCTGTCTCTTATATCTCCTCTCTCTCTCTCTCTATTCCTTCCTTATATATATATATTATTAAGTCTCTCTATAATCGCTCAAAATATCTCTATCTCTTCTCCTATCTTCCTGATATCTCTCTCTCTTCCTATATATCTTCTATATCTCTCTCCTCTCATCTCTTGCTATCTATTCTCTCTCTCTATCCCTGCTCTCTCTCTCTCTATCATAATTCCTTCCATCCTTTCCTGGTAGTCTCTCTTTCCACCTCTTCTATAACTTTCTTCTCTCTCTCTCTACTATCGCTCTATGTTTTCTCTGTCTCTCGATCTATCTCTCTCTCTATCTCTCCATATATAGTCTCTCTCTCTGTCTCCTCTCTCTCTCTCTCTTCTCGTATATATCTCTCTCTGTCTAGATCTATCTATCTCCTATTCTTCCTTCCTGGATAATCTCTCTCTCTCTCTCCGCTCTCTTTATCTATCTCTACTCTCCTCTATCTTTCCCCCTGGTCTCTAATGAGTCTACATATAATCTCCTCCATCTCTATCTCCCTTATCTCTCTAATTTATCTCTATCTCTCTATCTTTCTCTTTGTCTATATCTGGGTAATCTTCTCACTATCCTCCCTCTCTCAGTCTTTCTTTCTCTCTCTCTCTCTCTCTCTCTCTTTCTATTCTTGTCCTGGTATCTCTCTCCCCTCCCCCCTCTTTCCATTCTCTTTCTTATCCCCTCCTTCATAATAGCTTAGTATCTCTCTCCTTATCTCTATTTTCCCCTTTCTCTCTCCTCTCGCTCTTCTCTCTATATATCATAGATCTCCCCCTCTCTTTCACTCTCTCTTCTCTCTTCTATTTATTTTTTTATCCCCTCGGTATTCTCTTCTTCTTCACCCTTATCTCTCTCTCTCTCTCCTCTCTCTCCTCTATCTCGATCTCCTCTCTCTCTTCTCTCTCCTCTCTCTCTCTATCAAACCCTCCTTTTCTCTCTCTCCTTACCTGGTAGCTCTCCTATTCATCCCTGGTCCTCTCAGTCCCCCTTTCTCTTTCGTCTGTCTGCTTTCTCCCTGACTACAGGCTTAATTTTTTTGTGTCGTGTGTTCACGAGTCCGTGTAAATAACTGTGATCGCTCGCCCTCTTGAACATACAATCAAGCAGACGTTAACTGCATGGTGTTGAGAGCATGTCGTCAGAAATATATTTTTAGCCATTTGTACAAAGCCCTACATTTTCCCCATGTGCGCAGTTTGGTTTTTGGCACAGCGCGGGCCCACTCACCTGTTCCTATTATTATGCTTAGAAGGCTGGAAACGCTGTATTTGAACACCTGAAATTTCATATTTTCTCGCTGACGTAGGCCCTTGAACCCTTAATAACTTTGGGCCCTCAATTGTTGGTTGTTGGTTTTTTGTTGTTGTTTTTTTGTTTTTTGTTTTTTTTCAAATAATTTTTATTTGATTTGACATAAGAAGAAAAGTAAAAGGATTTTGGAAATGACAAAAAACCAACAACACTTTGTGTGTGCAGTTTAGAAAACAATTGGCTCAGAAATAAATAACTTGTAGTTTCAGTCAATTCATTCAATTGTTTTATTCAAAGTATATAAATATTCCCATTCAAAATTGCATCTTTTCTGTGTATTTAGCAAAGCTGCCAACGTATGTCATTTTCTTATTTATTTTTAATTTTTATTTTTGATTTCACAACTTCCATGTTACAGTAAAAGACCAAATATGGTTTCTTTGACAGTATAACCAAAATATTCCAAAAATGTTCCTCAAATTTCGCACCAAATTAAAACAGATATAATTTTGGTTGGCAACAATGTATTTATTCACATACATGTATTTTAAACATATTTTCTGTAGCCTTTAATTACACTGTTCTCATTTTTTAAAAGCTAGATATGAAAAGTTACATATATGTTGCAGCCGTTGATCATTTCCAAACTGTACACATCTAACTAACTGAGTTTCTGTTTTTAAGAAGTCTATGCTACATAAAATTATGTTATCTTTGTATAATGGACAGTAAAGCAGAAAGTGTACTTCATTGTCTACAATATTTTTTTTATCAAAATGTGGTTGTTGATTTTACAAAACTGACATATCCTATCATTTCTTGCTACAGCTCTTCTATTCCTTTTTCTATTTCTAAATTATGGCTCCCCCCCCCCCCAATAATTCTGAATCAAATATATTATTGGTAGTAAATCTTAAGGCAGAGAGAGAGAGAGAGAGAGAGAGAGAGAGAGAGAGAGGGGAGAGAGAGAGAGGGGAGGGAGAGGGACAGACAAGCAACACCCACCCCCACCCCCAATGTTTTTTACTTTACTTGCTTCTGCTGTGCCTGATAAGCAATTCATTTGTATATATCCATACCAGTAAATAGTTGTACAAACAAAATTCCAATGAAATTATTGGAATTTATATACAGTCAGAATATATTCAATTATTTCCAATGGATTATGTCTAGTGTCGACTACAGATTGGGAAGAAGGGCAACAACACTGTTAATCTTGTACCAAGACTAGAGTAGCTTCCCTTGTAAATTTGGTAGCATTCGTGAGACGATATTGACCGGCCTTGGTGGTGTCGTGGTTGAGCCATCGGGCATAAGGCTTGTAGGTACAGGGTTCGCAGCCCGGTACCGGCTCCCACTCAGAGCGAGTTTTAGCAACTCAATGGGTAGGTATAAGACCACTACACTCTCTTCTCTCTTGACTAACTACTAACCACTCACAACTAACTCACTGTCCTCAACAGACAGCCCAGATAGCTGAGGTGTGTGCCCAGATAGCTGAGGTGTGTGCCCAGGACAGCATACTTGAACCTTTATTGGATATAAGCACGAAAATAAGTTGAAAAGAAATGAAAAGTGAGATGATTTTTAATTTTACCTGGATTCGTTCAGCCAGACCGAGCAGAAAAACGTCCGCTAGACTGGTTTATGCGGTTCACGTTAAACCAAATGGCCACGTCACGTTAAACCAAATGGCCACGTCGGGAACCAATCAAATAGTTCGCGAACGTCAGCGAAACGTTCGCTGGCTAAACTTAAGGATGAACACTAAGAATTTGTGGGTTTATTTATGTTAAATATGTGTGACTGTGTTGGTTTACTGCACAATGTGACGATAGAGAGTTAACACCAGATGCACTATAAATAATATTTGAACTTGTATTGTTAAGTTCTGGACGGAGGAGCCGGCCGAGGCCGGCTCTTGTGCCCAAGACAGGCGTGCGCTACAGCAGCTTGCTCTGAATGTTCACATAAAGCCCTATGATCTGACCTGACCTGTATTGTTAAGTTGACAGAAAAAAGAGACTTGTTTATGTTAATTATCACACACTCAAGCGTACAAGTTATAAAATTTGGTTATTTGTTTTAGTGACAATTTAGGGTGATTTTTTGGCGTGCTTTTTTTTGTTTTTTTGTTGTTGTTTTTGTTTTGTTTAAACATTTTGTGTTTAAAGCCATCACATTCATGTAAAGACTGATAGAACGATGGGGAAAATTATGATGTGCCATGTGTTTGGTATCAAATACTGTTATTTGACCTTGAAACAGACATTAGGCCTAATGTTACCTTTTTACAGATTTTGTTACCATGAGCATCCTGATTGAAGTGTAATATATAAAAACTGAAGATGCCCCGAATCCTTCGACTATGTGTTCGTTTTGTGTTAGAAAACTGTAGACTGTGGTCCTTTTTTGCGTTGCTATGTGTTACTTTTTATAGTCCCCAGTAGTAATAGTTACGACTTTTTAAAGTCCATGTGGTGAAGTAATTGTTGTTACATTTACCATCAAATGTACAGTAAGTCCATGTGGTGAACTAATTGTTGTTATATTTACCATCAAATGTACAGTAAAATGGATTAAGTTTATTTTAGTTGAACTGTGGAAGTAAGATATTGCACACTTGGCTTTTATTACTGTCACATATGGAAATTTGATAATATTGACAATTACGTATGTTCGTTTCATCCCATCCATACATTAAAGATTAGAAAACTAACTGCAGGATATACATGGAAATTGGGATATGTTATCATTAATTACAATATTACTCCGGCAGACATCATTTAGAAAATGCTTAAAATGTCAAGAGGAAACGCCAGATAATTGTTTTTTTATATTTAAAATTTCATCGAAATTGGCTGGTAAACGTAATCAGGAAAATTAATTGACAAAAAAAAGTAAAAATACATGAAATATGTAGTTTTAGAAATGCACATCTATTTACATGAAAAAAAATAAAAATAGAAGAAGTGCTATTTCTTTCTCCAAGAAATTATAACTGACAACAAAACGAATCACGTACCGGTTGATAAATGATAAAATTGTCATCATATCGGTGAGATACCTAGCGAAGAGTGGATCAAAATGGCCCCCTCGAGTAATATGCCCCTCCCCCCCCCCCCCCCGAAATCCCAGCCATCCAGTGCTGCCATCTTTTTGACAAGCATAGTACTTATACCTCTGCACAACAGCAGGCAGTAACAATATGGCGGCGGTGGCTGTACATGCTCATTCCCTGCACAGTCTGAGATGACATATTCTATCCACACCTGATCTATCGGTAGGTATCTGAGGAAAGTGTCTTTGTAGTGACACCCTATACTCACAAGTTTGAATGTTATTGCATGCTTCTTTGGTAGAAATCAGTGACCAAAAATTACAGCTTAAACTTCCTGCCCGATTTGTAAAATTTCCCATGAGGCCATGTTTGTATTAAAATCGTAGGTGGGGTAATTTGACCCCACGCCTTCCATCACTTGTTGAGGGCTGAAAAAAAAACTCCAGAAAGAGAAGAAAAGCAAAGCTATTGAAATGTCGAAAACGAAAAAAGGGAAGGTCAAAGGCAAGGGGAAGCACCTTGAAAGTGCACCGCCAGAACCAGATTCTAGCGAATCTGAGGACGATGAAACCTTTTGCCTTTTCTGCAGTGAAGCATACAGCATGACAGCAAATGAAGGTTGGATCCAGTGCACTGCCTGTACACGTTGGACACATGATGATTGTGCAGGTGTTGACAGTGATGATGACGAGTTTGTTTGTGACATATGTGCATAATCATGTTTCTTGAGGTCATCATCACCTCATCTCTTGGCTACCTGATATATGGTATAAGAACATTGATAATTCTGCTGTGTGTTATATGACAATCACCTGATTTCAAAATACAGACTACAGTTGTATTCGCAGAGAGGTCAAGGAACTTTTGCCCAGGGTGGTCTCTGTTGTTAGACAATCATTGATTCAACAAATTACTTTAGCCGTCAGAGCACATGTTGATTTGTAGGCTACCATGAGAGAACAAGGACATTCTGATCTCGATGTTATCATTTTGTAATTGATGTTCCATGTAGCGGTGTGGGGTGTGGGTTGCAATGTTGTTTCCTAAAAGGTTTGTACTAGTATGTACTGTGTTAATTTTAGGATAAAACTTGGGGTTTTTTTAATTAGAATTATATTTGCAATTTGTTTCTTGACCAGTAGGCCACTCACAATGTTTTATCATGAATGTGCCATTTTGCCCCAATGGTGTGGCAAAATGGCCCAGAAGGCACATTTTTTTCTTGCTTATCAACAGTTGATGGCTAATTTTGGCTCTATTCTCCAAGGGTCATTACATTTATTAGTAAACAAAGATTACAAAACACACTGACCCGAGTTCATAAAGTTTATCATGATGGAAAAAAATTGATTGAAAGCTTAAGGTGGCCATTTTGCCCCATTCTCCCCTACCTCATGTACTAGTATATCAACACGTGTTCGGTTTGCGAAAGTCATATTTTGGTTGGTGAGATTCCAAATCGAGGCTTTTCTCGCTTTAGAAAAGTTCGGTGAATATTCTACATTCAGTGATGTCTTTATTAGTTCATGAGCCAGACCAAAAATTGGTACCATCTGAGGGCACCAAACCTTAATTGTTTTAGTACACACTAGAACAAAACAAAAGTGCATGATGGACTTTCCAATAGAGTAGCTTTAGCTAGTTATCACACATCTTAACATTTATCATTCAGGTGGTAAAAATGTCCGAGAGGTCCGTGTTTGCTAAAGCATTAATAAACATTGTAGATCGATAATCATAATGTTCTTTGTGTTTGTTTTTTTGTTTTTGTTTTTTTTTTTTTTTGTTTTTTTTTTTTGGGGGGGGGGGGGGGGGGGGGTGCATCTTTCGGAATTGCTGTTTAACGACCCGAGCGGTGTAAATTTGTCACCATGAACATTTTTAAATATTCAAGATGGCTGCCAAAACAGAATTGAAGACATCTTCAATACTTTATCAACAATAACGAAACTACTGATGTTCATGACAGTGCTTTTGAGATCAGAAGGTTAATTATGAACTACTCTCAGCAACATCATTTACATCCAAGATGGCCATCACTGTATCAGCCAGATAAAGAAAATTGTAATTTATTGCATTTTACATCAACTATAGCAAGATGGTGATGTTAGGGATGGTGTTTTATTCATTAAGGAATTCATTTATAACAAGTTCATGCTAATTGCACCATCATTTAAATCCAAGATGGTCGTAATATGTGGCAATATCTTTCATTCTATTTTACCTGAAACACAGCATGCTAAAACCTGACATGTCCTGTTCATTCCACAGAATGTCCTCATCTCTCTTATTTGCGAGTAGCTTGCGAGTAGCTTGTATCCTTGTATTTTATCAACATTTTCCTTAGTGGTGGCAGTTGCAGATCGTCCTGGTTTTGGATCATCTTCTAGGATCTCTTTTCGTTTTGAACTCTTCTGTCCACCTCTTAACAGTTGCCAAGAAAGAAGTATCATCCTATTGACACCAATATTGAAGTTAGTCATTTTAGTTGGAATACTTGATGAGAAAAGTTAGTTTTGCCCATTTCCAGTCAACAAAGAATACCTAGTCACATTGATGCTAGCAGAAATACGCTACCAGGTAATGCATTTGGTTTAAATGCAGCCTACAAGCATACATTATTGTACGTAATACATGCAAACAGCCAAGAGTGTTCTATGCATCATTCGTAGTTAACCTCAGAACTTTTCAGTCACCGGTAGTATAAACATTAGTCACTTGCGATTTGTAAGCATATGCCCATTCATCACAGCAATGTTGGCATTGTGAACTACTTGGTCCATGTTATGCAACTTTATATGTATATATTTTGGGGAAACATGATTGGTTTATCCTTAAAACTGCGCATTTAGTTTCAAAATGATTGTTTTAGGTGATGCTAAACATATTACGTGGTCATATCTTTGTTGTTTTTTTGCAACCATTATATAATCTTGGATTCATGCAATGATTCAATTTCTCTGTATTAGAAAGTGAATTTTGGAACTAGAATGTTTGCCATATAAAAAACCCTGTTTTTAAGTATAAATTACATGTACTATTTGGGGGAAATATATAGAATGTAAGATATGGTCACTTCTTACTCTTGACGGCCATTGTCATGGCTATCGTGTATTTAAATGATGGTGCAATATCACAGTTAGCACGAGGTCGCTATATATATGAATTCCTTTGCCCATAACATTAATTCAATAATATTCAAATCTCTTCCTAGTTGAATTAAAAAGCGATAAATTACGATTTCTTTGTTCTTGCTAAGACACTGGCGGCCATCTTGGATTAAATGATATTGTGATGCCCTAATTAGCTGTGAATAGTTCAAAATGAATGCCTGGTGATTGCTGACAAACTCATTTCAGTTTGTGTGATTAAAATTAGATATGTAATGACATACAGATTAATACAGAGATACGTTGTTAAATTTTCAGGAAAAAATCTCCCTTTTTTACAAAAACTCAGTTTCTAACCTTAAACTACCCTGCAGAAAAGTCCATCATGCTGTTGTGACATCCAGATACATACCCCTATCAAAAAACCCATAGTAACGTTTGGTGCCCTTGGATGGTACCAACTGGTCAAAGTTTTGGGTCTCGGCTCATGGACTATATGTTCAACTAATTGTTTTGAAACTAGCACGTTTCGTATTCCGAAATATTGTTAATTTTTGGCAGCTATGACAATTAGCACCGAATGAACGCTGATTAAAGCTATTGAACAAAACCCAGTCAGTTAGTCAGGCAAAATTTGTGTCTGCCTCACTAAAATGTTTATTTACATCTATTATTGTGTATATGTCGCAACTTTTTATGGATAGCATGGTACTTTGAACATCAATAATAACAATTTTTTTTTTTTTTAATGCAGTTACGGTCGAATTTTGGCAGTGTATCCATTGTATTAGGTTGTGACACCAGGTACACGAAAAACAAAATTGGTAAGTGCATTAAAAATGCAGTTTTAACCAATATTATATTTTACACCAGTGTAGGGTAGATTGGCTTTCCTATGAGCACATAAAATATTGATTATAGTTACATTTTGAGTAACATGTATGTGCCCGTCTAAATATCAGGAGAATACGAAGAAAACTGAAAAAACCGTCATGTTGAATAATATAATTAATATCTCTCCTGCATCTAAAGTAAACTTTTCACCAGTGCAAAACAGGAGGGTTGTAAAACAATATACAGCGTGTCACTTGTGAATGAATGAATGAATGTTTAACGACACCCCATCACAAAACAGGAGGGTTGTAAAACAATATACAGCGTGTCACTTGTGAATGAATGAATGAATGTTTAACGACACCCCATCACAAAACAGGAGGGTTGTAAAACAATATACAGCGTGTCACTTGTGAATGAATGAATGAATGTTTAACGACACCCCATCACAAAAAAAAAACCCAAAACAGTTAACCAACATTTTGGCTTTAGTTTTAGTTATTATTATTATTATTAGTTACTACTAGTTACTATTAGTTACTATTATTTAGTTATTTGTCTTAACGATCGCAGATAATAACGAAGGTTTTTTTCAATGAAATCAGAAGAACGATTTGAGAGAGGATTTGTTGCGTACTTCAGTAATGTGGATAATTTGTCGAGTTTGATATTAATAAAGAATATCAAGTAGTCTAAGACTGAGTCTTTGCAAGACATTAAGGATTTCCAGTTTTTCAGACTCCAAACAACACTCTAGGTTCGTCTTCAAGATCTAAAAGGTAGACAGGTGCCGATTTTGAAACAGTTGTTTTACCATTAAACATAACAACGTCTGATGCTGAATTATAATTCCTAGAGTAGAGTTTAAGCCTATGTTTTTCAAAATGATCCCTGGTTCAGCTATTCTTGACGTGTCAAAATGATCCCTAGTTCAGCTATTACTGACATGTCGAAATGATTCCTGGTTCAGCTATTATTGACATGTCAAAATGATCCCTGGTTTAGCTATTATTGACATGTCAAAATGATCCCTGGTTCAGCTCTTCTTGACATGTCAAGATTTTAAGGCTGGTAGTCGTGTTGAATCGCAGCAAAATTGATGTTACTATTGTGTGTGGAGTAGTTTCCTTTCTGTGCTTCATGTTGCTTAGCCATGTCTCTGTGAGCAAATCCCCGCATTAATCTAATAAATCTACCCACTAGCAACATGCGTCCAGTCCAGAAAAACTCCTTTGTATTTTCACAATATCTCATAGCTGAAAAGTTATCCTTATCATACCAATGACGTGTCTTTGTATACTGAATATTCATTCGGTTGAGAGCTCGCCTGAGGTGCTTGCATTGCAGGATCGAATCACCTAGGTGGATCCATTCAACTGATTGGATTTTTTTTATCTTTCCACAACTGGTCAAAGTCCTTGATGATATTAATAATGTGGTTTCCTTTCTGTGGAAAGTGCATACAAATATTCGAATTACCAAATGTTTGACATGGTGCTGTTAAACAAAATAAACTTTAACATTGTAGCTGGAGTTACCAGTTTAATACCAGAACCAGACGATGAAGGTGAAAATGGAGGTTTTCGTTTTGAAGAGTTTGTTATTCAATTGTCTGGAGTTATTGATATATACGTTTCTTTAGCATCGTTGGCGACTTGGTTGGTGCTATAAATTTTATTGGAGTGGATTTTAAACGTACTCGTTCTGTTTTTGTTTACACATTTGAGAAAATATAATTGGGCATATCCTGCTTCTATAAACCCTTAGCCTGGGTCCTCTCTTCTTGTAACGACCAATTTTAGACCTGAAAATGCACCAAAATAATATTTTAATATGGTTATGAATAGTAAGTAAATTTGCACAAACCATTGTGTTGTGTACCTTGTGTCACAAACCAATAAAATAGATACAATGTAGTAGTTATAGTATTAATAATAATAAAGAAAGAAGGAAAAAGACAGAAAGAAAGCCAAGCTACCCTACCTAAAAAAAATTCGGCACGTTCCCGGAGGCACATTTTTAAGAAGTAAACAATACAAATAAATAAATAAATAATAATTTTCGAACGTCACAGAATAATGACGTCATCTCTTAGTTGTGTCGTCATAGACACGTAGATCTTATTGTCTCTTACAAATCGCATTAAATCACGTAATCTGTATTTTGACACGATGAAAGATATTATGTTACGTTTTAAGTAATAACAATAAATTATATCAAAACAAAAAAAATTAAAAATAATTATGGACAGCTATCACATGGAAGTGGATGCTGACGGAAGTGGATCGCAGCCGAGAATTACGATCGAGGAAAAATTTAGTGTACAAGCCTGTAATGTTTTAGCGGAATTGAGGAAATCAGGCGAGCTCTGTGACGCTGTTATAAAAGTGGATGGACAAGCGTTTCCCATACACAGAGCCATCCTGTCAGCATGCAGTCCCTATTTCAGAGCCCTGTTCACAAACCAGATGTCCGACACCAACAGAAGAGAGGTGACGATAACCGGGGTGTCGGCGGATATTATGAAGGTCCTCATAGAATACGCATACACACGAGAATTAATAATCACAAGAGAAAACGTTGAACTACTGCTTCCGGCTGCAGACCAGTTTCACGTAATGGGTCTGCTGAAGCAATGTTGTGATTTCCTTTACAACGAAATCACGCCGGAAAACGTTATCGGCATCCGTGCGTTTGCACGTGCCTATTTCTGTCACCAGTTGGAACGTTCTGCAACGAAATACATACTCCAGAACGTCAGCGATGTTTACACAACGAGTAACGAGTTCCTACAGCTAGAAGTGGAAGAAGTTTGCGAGATTCTTGGGTCCGACGACCTGAATGTGAGGAACGAGGAGCTGGTGTTTGAGGCGGTGCTGCGGTGGATCGATTACGACCCCGACCGGAGGAAGGGTCACATCGCACGTCTGCTCAGGACGATTCGTCTGGGTCTCCTCACGACACAGTATTTCGTCGAGAAGGTCAAAGTCCACCCGTATGTTCGCGAAACGGACACTTGCAAATCCATCATAATAGAGACCCTCAAGTTCCTCTACGATCTTGATATGGATGACGAGAAAGAAGTGGACCTGAACAACCCGCTCGCCAAGCCGAGGGTGCCGCACGAGATTCTCTTTGTAATCGGCGGCTGGAGCGGCGGGTCTCCCACAAATATGGTGGAAACGTACGACACACGCGCAGACAGATGGATCGTCTGTAGTTGTGTAGACGCAGGTGAGACTGGGGTGATGCGCGGACGACCTACTCGTGTAAATAACTACTTTTCTGAATAATTATTGATTGTCTTTGCGTGGATATTCAGGATTTGATAATAAATTAAAGGAACCCTTTAGCCCTGTCGAACATTCCTGGTAACAGTTACTGCCGCTATTCGTGGTTTTGTCTGAATCAAAACTATTCATAAGCGTCCGAGATAGGAGGGCAAGGTGATCAACTGCCCCCCTTCCCCCGTGCTAGAGCCAGTTCTCAAATTTGGGCAAAAACGATAGAGATATTCGGATAAAATGTGCTGATCTGAGGCCTTTTTACCATGTATTTCCATCATTCTACCCGCAACATTAGTTGCAATCCATGTGAAAATGCGTAGTGATTTGTGTGCATCCCTATAGCTGTTTGTCATTAATGTTGATATGAAAAACTGTTGTCCAGATTCTGGCATTTTCGTTTAATTCGGGCAAAAACTAGCTTCTCTCTCTCTCTCTCTCTCTCTCTCTCTCTCTCTCTCTCTCTCTCTCTCTCTCTCTCTCTCTCTCTCTCTCCTCCACACACACACACACACACACACACACACACATCTACAAAACTGAGAGCCTATGCGGCGACCTATTCATAATTTACTACTATTCTGAATTTAGTTGATTATTGATGCGTGAATATGCACGACTTGATAATAACATAAAGGAATCCCTTTCGAACAGTCCTGGTAACATTCACTGCTGCTATTTCGCGATTTTAACTGAATCAAAACTATTGACGCTTTGCTTAAAGGTTACAAACGGCAATGATATCTCTTACTTTGTCTTATGGGCGAAAACACCTACATGAGTACAATTGATGTCCTCTTGTTACTGCACATATACTAGGTGTGGCAAAAAGGAAATGGGACTGTTAGAATTTCATTTATTATTAAAAAACTAAAGAATTCAAAGATTGTCCCATCAAAATAATTCTCGTGGACTTTAATACACTTCTCCATTCTTTTCGTCCATTTTCATAAATGCTTTCTAGAGGCTCTGTTGCACATCTTTATGCCATCTGCGTTATCAAAATGGGATCTTTCTATGCAACCTTTTAGTTTGGAAAAAACAAAAATATTTTTCTGGGTTATATACAATTAAGGTTCAAGCACGCTGTCCTGAGCACACACTTCAGATACCTGGGCTGTCTGTCCAGGACAGTGGGTTAGTTGTTAGTTAAGAGACGTTAAACTTGCACTAACTGGGAGCCGGTACCAGGCTGCGAACCATGTGCCTACCAGCCTTAAGTCCAATGCGTTAACCACGAATCTTACAAATAGATTTCCTATTCACGCGTAGCATCTCATATATCATTCAAATTGTCAAACAGCGTCACGAATTTCGAACATTTACGATGGTTTCATTGGGTTTTTGTCGTTTTGGGATACTGGATTTGCGTCTTCTTGACCGCTTAAAAAATCAATATGTTTTTTAACATACCATAACTTTTGTAAAATCTAAATTTCTATCAGTAATTTTCCGGCCAGGATAATAAGACACGTCTTACTCGAAAGAGAGTAAAACAAACCTATTTACTTGATTCAAAAATTATAACTCTTTAGAACAAAGAAATACCACATTAAAGAACTGCACTTGTTTGTTTGGGGATGCTGTATTGCGCTTGCTAATCGTTTTTTTTTTTTTCTTCGTTTTGTTTTGTTTTTTACCACATCTCATATAACATCTCATATTATTTTGTTTGTTTTGTGTAACGACACCTCTAGAGCACATTGATTAATTAATTATCGGCTATTGGATGTAAAACATTTGGTATTACTGACTCGTAGTCATCAGAGGAAACCCGTTACATTTTTCTTAATGTAGCAAGGGATCTTTTATATGCACTTTCTCACAGACAACAAAGCACATACCATGGCCTTTGACCGGTTGTGGTGCACTGGTTGGTACGAGAAAAAACCAATCAGTTGAATGATCTCATATTATGTCTTTACATTTAGAAGATGTGTGAGAGAGAGAGAGGGGGCGGGAGCAGGGAGTGAAAGAGAGAGCGAGGGGAGATAGATAGATAAGAGAGATGAAGAGATATATATATAGAGAGGGAGAGGGAGAGAGATAACAAGTATGGAGAGTGAGTGAAGGATGAATGAAGGGAATACTGCATGAGTGATTGTTACTTAGATACCATTTATGTTACGAGTTATTTCAAAACAGGCCCGTAGCATGGTAGACATTATTGGGGGGGGGGGGGGGGGGGTCCAATTGAACTTGCGCCGAAGGCGTGAGTCTTTTGAGGGGTCCGAGGGCATGATTTGAAGGTTATTTGCCCGTTATTGTAACTCTTGCCGTTAATTTCGATCCGTTAGTCTCGCTACAACTTTTAAAATTCAGTCGAGATGTAAAGGTTATAAACAAAACAGCCAAAATTGTTGGGGGTGCCCCCCCCCCCCCCCCCCCCCCGGCCAATTTTTATCGCTATATACGGCCCTGTATATATCGGTTAATATAATTATTATCATATCATTTTCTCTTGTTTTTTTGTTGTTGTTTTTCAGGTCCTCGTGCCTATCACGGCACTGTGGCTGTTGATCAAGTTATTTACGTTGTTGGGGGCTTTGATGGGATGGAATATTTTAATAGTGTACGCGTTTTTAACCCAGCCACGAAACAGTGGTCCGAAGCTGCACCAATGAATTCTAAAAGGTATGCTAAAAAGGCCATTTTCCGTTCGGGTAGGTTGGTCTCACTGGATGGTTCTAATTAATAGAGCAGGGAAAGAAGACCTTGGGCTGGGGCCGAGTCATCGAACAGTATTGGTTTGTAGATGTGGCTTTGCAGCAGTGTTTCTCTGAATGTTTGTTTGTCTGCGTTTGTTTGTTATTTATTTTTATTTTATTTTTTATTATTTTTTTTTTTGGTGTGTGTGTGTGTGTGGGGGGGGGGGGTATGTGTTTATTTTGTGTGTGTTTTGGGGTTGTTTTTTGGGAGTCGGGGGAGGGGGGTGATTTGTTTTTTCAAATGGACCACAAATGTAGCGGCTGATAATTAAAGCTGCCACAGAAGTTTGGTTATGGTAAATAAACAAACAAGCCATCAAAAACTGCAAATCCTCTCAGTAGACGTCATAATCTCTATATTTAGTAACAGTGACCTTGATGCAGAAGCGAAACGCGAATTTGTTCAATATATTGTGATCCTATTCCTATATGTGACGTTTCATGAAACTATGATGACAAATGAATAATGTTTAAGATAGCATGATTATATTATTAGGTGAAGTTACATAAAAATCGGTAGAGCGGTGATGTCGTAATTTCTATTTTACTTACAGTGCCTTGACCTTTGATATAGGCGAAAGGCAAACTCTTTTAACATATCATGATCATATTCCTATATAAAATAAAATCGGTAGAGCGGGTAACAATCTAATTAAAATTAGCTCCACTGGTTAATTACTATTACCTGTGGATCTAACAGCACCCCATTGGAGCTCATGTCCAGTTGACCTTTCATTCGACCAATAAAAACCTTACTTGCAAAATCATGACACTGATTTGAAAAGAATTTGAAAACATTCGGGATTATGCCGAGGGTGTACGAAATGATTCGGGTGAATTACGAAGTATGCCGGAAACTAATTTCAATATAAAATTTTATATAAAATTCGTTTCAAGTCGAAAAAAAACAACGTGATAGTATAGCCATAAAATCTGTTTATACTAGTATACAATCCAGAGTTTATTACTGCACTTTTCCTCCTGTTTTTTTTAATGTTAAAATAGACCAACAAGTTCGCCTATTGCATAAATAGTCTCGCCCGATATTTTTAGAATTTGTATGCTCCCGAATAACGCTATAAAAGGCGAAGTATAATTGGTCGATATTTAAATTGTTATTTATAGATGAAATGTCACCTAGACATGGGAGATCACGCAATGCTGTTAGATCTACTGGCAGACCAGTAGAGCTAATTTTAATCAGATTGAGCGGGTAATGGGTCGTCCATATAGTACGTACGCAAAAAACTAAATATTTGGTAAACACCACCCCCCCCCCCCCCCCCCCCCCCCCCAATGATGCCGTACGTACTATATAGATGGCCCCCAAAGCTCTACATCTAATCGACAACTCATCGCTAGGGGATAAATAATGTGAACGGTTCTGGAAGTTGTTGGGTTTGGGTTTTTGATTTTTTGTTTGTTTGAGTTGTTTTCGCTGGGGTAAGGGGGCGGAGGGGGAGTAGGGGTTGTTGTTTTTTCCTCTCGGTGTGTCGTACTCCAAAAGTTAGCTTGTGTTAACAGTAATTTCATAGCTTGACTAATAATTTATTTTATTGTTTTACACATTGTTTGTGCGTGTGTTTGTTCCTGGTTAGTACACAGTTCCTAGTTCACATATTCACTTCAGTAGGTCATTTCGTTGCATTTTACCCATGATGTGTTGTAACATTTTGCATTTACTTTTTTTTGACATTGGAACGAACAGGTGGCCGGTATAAATCGGCTCCTGTGCCATACGTAAGGTGAAATACTATAGACATACAGGGTTACGTAACGAAATAATAAGATGTAAATGTTCTCTTTTTTCGTGGAAATAAAAGAAGCCGTTTTATTTGAAATCTAATGTAATTTATCAAGAGTTTTAATGACAGATGACATCTGTAAAGTGAGACCATAACACATTCAACTTAAAAATATTAGGTTTATTTTACCGTTGTAGGTGTTACGTTAGCGTAGCCGTTTTGGATGGAATTATTTATGCAATGGGGGGATTTGATGGTCATGTGAGGCAAAACACGGCGGAGCGATATATGAGGAACACAAACCAATGGAGTTTCTTTCAGCCAATGAATCACCAACGAAGCGATGCCAGCGCCACCACACTAGATGGTATGGTTATAAAATAAAAACAACCTAATTTCAAAAAATATCGTAAGCCTTGTTTTGCACGTAAACGTAAATCTACGACAAAACCACAATTCTTATTGCTTTTATAGTACAACTGTAGTTTGAAGTACACAAAATGATATTTCCTTTTCTTTGTCCTTAAAATGCTTCATCTTCCGTAATCAGGTAATGATATCAATTTCTGCGTTAAATAGATGCCAAACACATTGAAACGTATTTCCGGTATAACTTCTAATCGCAGACGTAACCTTACGATGTTTAGTGAAATTGGCCCCTCTTATAATAATTAAGTTATTAAGAATAGTAATATTCTGTTACACTGGCGTAGCCAGGATTTTACACTTGGGGTGTGGGGGTGTGGGGGTGGGGTAACCCACTATTGGGAGGGGGCAACCCACACTATGTATGTATATATGTATGTGTATATGTATGTATGTATGTATGTATGTATGTATGTATGTATATAAGTATGTGTATATGTATGAATGTATATATGTATGTGTGTATGTATGTATATATATATGTATGTGTGTATGTATGTGTGTGTGTGTGTGTGTGTGTGTGTGTGTGTGTGTATGTATGTGTGTATGTATGATTGGAAGGTTAACATAACTCCCGTGCCCTGCCCCCACCTCCTGGCTACGCCACTGTTCTGTTATTGACATCTATGTTAATAACATTTATAGGGTCAATCCATCTCAAATCAGCAAATATTCTGGTCTCAGATTCCTTGCAATTTGTACCAAAAATGCGTCTGTCATCCACGTGAATAAATCCGAAATTTGGGTTATATATTCCAAGTACTTTTTGTGAAATAGTCATTTTGCTAACCGTGGTAGTGGTTAAATGTAGCTCGAAAATGGCCGTTATCATTTCTGTGCTGTATATCTCAGGAAATAATGTATATAGAAACATAAAATTGTGTGTGAATACTACGAATATTATGAAATTCCTATATATAGCAGACTGGTAGTTTTCAGACTGAATACTTGAAGACAACTGAAGAATCTTTCAAATGGCATTTTATCTTACGAGCCAGCCATTTTTGAGACACCAAAAAACAGTCTTACATTCAATATTATTTTAAAACCTGTTTGTTTCTCTGTCAAGTCCACTCCAATGCTTCGTGAATGATAAAAATCATGCATAGTTTAAAACTGAGATAAATAAAATAAATTAGAAAGACTTCAATATGGATAATAAATTTGGTACACATAAATTACATACCATTTGCTATAACAGTATTTATAGCCACGTTGTTTTGGGGGGTTTTGTTTTTCATAGAAAAGGCCCCCAAAACAATTTTTCCGATTTCAGAAGAATGTTGTTCCATAATTAATCATGACATAGTTGTAATAGTTAAGATTTATACAGCAGTTGGGGTGGATGTTGCAAAGAAAAAAGTTGAATGTGTGTAGGCCTATGGAATATAAAACATGAGGTTTTTTGGTGTTTTTGTAAGATAAAATAGAAAGTAAAGATTATTCAATTGTCTCTAGGCATTCAATATGACTAGGCCTATTGAAAACTACTAGCCCTTCTTCATACATACTGCCAGATTTCTCTGTGCATTCAATATGACTAGGCCTATTGAAAACTACTAGCCCTTCTTCATACATACTGCCAGATTTCTCTGTGCATTATTTGCTGATGTAATGGGACTTGAAATATAGATTAAAATGATGGCGACAATTTTCGGGCTAAATTTTACACCAACCATGATCATTTCTCAAAAACTATTTCAGATTTATTAATGTAGATTGACTGATGAATATTTGGTAAAAAGTTCCAAGTCAGTCTGAAATCAAAGTGCGTGGTGCATTTGTTGATTTGAAATGGACTGACTCTAAAATGTTACGATGTCTGCATTTTATTTCACGGGATGGATCAAATAAATGTTATTAAAGAAACCAAAAAGCGTGATTTTAAAACTCCTTCGAAAGCAACAGAAAACACGCCAGGATAGCGCTAAAGAGGGGGTCAATATTCCAAAATGTTCTGGGGAAGGATTTTAACAAAGTTAGTTTGTTTTGTTTAACGACACCACTAGAGCACTGATATATTAATCACCGGTTATTAGATGTCATATGGTCTTAGAGAGGAAACCTGCTAAATTTTCATTAGGAGTAAAGGATCTTTTATATATAGTGCACCACCCCACAGACAGAATAGCACATACCACGGCCTTTGATATACCAGTCGTGGTGCACTGGCTGGAACGAGAAATAGCCCAAAGTGTCCACAGACGGGCATCGATCCTAGATCAGGCGAGCGCTTTACCACTGGGCTACGTCTCACCCTCTAAAAGATATTATATATATTCCATTTATGTATCCTCCGTATATAAACCAAATGTTTGACATCCAATAGCCAATGATTAATAAATCAATGTAGGTTAAAAAAAAAAAAAAAAATTAAGTACTCTTGGCCTTGTGTCCGATATTTTTTTAGTTCCATCTGATGACTTCTTATATTCTTTTGTATCACAATGTTGTTGTTGTTTGTTTTGTTTTGTTTTTGTTTGTTTATTTGTTTGTTGTTTTTAGTGGGGGGGGGGGTGTTGTGGGGGGTTATTTGTTTTTCTTATGTCATAAAAAGATATAGAATTACCGTATTGATGTTTTGTTTTCAAGGTAAAATTTACATCTGCGGTGGATTCAATGGACAAGAATGTTTAAATTCGTGTGAATATTATGATACTTTAATCAATCAATGGACGATGATCACGCCAATGCGCAACCGCAGAAGTGGTGTCGGTTGTATCTCCTACCACGGATGTATCTACGCACTCGGTGGTTTTAACGGCATCACGCGGATGAATACAGGAGAAAAGTTTAACCCACAGTCTAACACGTGGCACTCCATACCAGAGATGTATAATCCCAGAAGTAATTTTGCGATTGAGGTATTTTTCATTTTAGTATGTTGTTTGACCCATCAGGCGTATTGTTTTGTTAATTGGCGCAAATTCTACTCGTCCTTAATCCGCATGCGTTTACGTATACGTAATCCGTAATTCGCATACGTTATGCGTAATTCGTATACATAATCAGTAATACGTAATTCGCATCAATCACTTCCTGTGCAAATGGGTTGGGTAGATTCCATTTATGCGTCCTCCGTATGCGCCCTCCGTACCCGATCGCTCTATGCATTTTGGATTACGTATATAATGTATTCGCATACGGAATGGAATTGGCGCTTAAAGCTAGATTTGTACTTCACCGTCGGCGAGTAGTTGACTCGCCCAGTCCTGCTTCTGTTCAAACCTAATCCTCATTCTTTTCTTCTTCTTTTTCAGTCAATTCAGTGTGATTTTAACAGTTCATATTAAATTTTAGTGCGCGTTCGTTCAACACTATTTAGTTTACCTAATAAAGAATTAAATTTCAGTAGCGCATGAGGTCCGCAATAAAAGTTAGAATTGACCTTAACAGTAAGCAGTGTTGTAATGGATTGGTCACCAGGTACACATAGCTGCTATTAGTATATCAAACGCCAGGGTATGTGTTATTCTGTCTTTGGAAATGTGCGTTTAGGTAGCAGTATACAGTTAGCTCCAAGAGTTTTCACAGATCCATACTTGAAGGCTAATTATTTGGAAGCTTAGTGATAGCCAAGGAGCTTTGGGTTGTTTGTTTTGGGGTGGGGTTTTTTTTAATGACAATTGGTTTTTCACCAGCACGATCATTTTGGGTAATTTTCAAACAAGCTGATTTTGTAAAAAAATTAATAGCTAAACCTTTATTCATATGAGGGTTTTTGTACGGTTTGATGAGCAAAGTTTCCACAAATGTATGTGTGATATGGTTTGTATGGGTGTGAACATTGTCAAAAATGCACCCAAAACCATGCAGTTTGGACACATTATGATGAAAGTAACACAAATATCTAACTAAAATATATAAAATGAGTCCTCTTTATAACTATGACCCTTTTTATAATTATTTTAGATTAAAAATACCCGTATCTGTCTTTATTTTTAAACCATAGGTGGGCATTTAGGATGCCAGGGGCTGGCATGCATAAATCTCAGCTTAATATTCCTAGCTGCGTTGCAGGATGAAAGGCATTTGCACCTCTAGAAAATAATAGAAGGTACCCCTTTTTAAGCTTAGAAGTGCCTTTTTTCTTCTTGGGGAAGACATTCTATTACTGTACTCTGAATCTTTAGCACGGGGTCGGGACGTAGCCCAGTGGTAAAGCGCTCGCTTAATGCGCGGTCGGTTTGGGATCGATCCCCGTTGGTGGGCCCATTGGGCTATTTCTCGTTCCTGCCAGTGCACCATGACTGGTATATCAAAGGCCGTGGTATGTGCTATCCTGTCTGTGGTATGGTGCATATAAAAGATCTCTTGCTGCTAATCAAAACGAGTTGCCCATGAAGTGGCGACGGCGGGTTTCTCTCTCAATGTCTGTGTGGTCCTTAACCATATGTCCGACGCCATATAACCGTAAATAAAATGTGCTGAGTGCGTCGTTAAATAAAACATTTCCTTCCTTCCTTTAGCACGGCCACCCCACTTATTTTAGTCTAGGATAGGTCCTGAATATAAATCTGGTTTTCTTTCTAATATTAACCTGGCTTTCATTTTCTTAACCTGGTTTTCTCTTCGAACTGTAGGCCGAATGTAAGACTAGTTTACCAATCCAAGGCGATGTTTTGTTGTTTTCAGTATACGTACATTACCAGTAACTACAGATAGAAAACTAAAGCACAACGACGTGTTCGTTGATATTTATTCAAGTCTATACATCTCCTTAATATTATAAACGTGCATGTTTAATATTATAAACGTGCATGTTTGTCTTCCAAAGACTATCACTCATATTAACTGTGAAAACAATTCATGACAATTACATAAAAAAAAAAAAACATTCATGACCAAAACGTATTCTGACTTTTAAGTTCACAGTGGAATCAAACCTGTAACGCATCAATTATTACACAAAATATAACGAGTGGCTTTCAAAACTGAATTAAAATAGTAATCACAGGTGCCAAGAAACAAGATGTAACTTTTCAAACTTAACCCAATTACTAGCTGTCAATTCAGGACAAAGGTTAGAGTTAAAGTGCAAGAATAGTCCATGACTTGGGCTTACATCTACCAATGAAACTGTGTATCTATTCTAATTCCGTACCCGTACTTAAGACATCATGTCAGTATCATTGTCATTATTTTAAGATGTGAAACTTTTGAGCTGTCGAGATGCATTACCAGGACAGTTTACTGGAACCTTAATCGGATTTTATCACCAAAAAAGAAAAATTAAACGGCAAAACTGTGATCGTATTAAAAATCGTATCTCTGCATAAGACAGTCTCAAAAGGATGTTTTGACAAGAACGTGACTCCCCCTCCCCCACCCCCACCCCTCACGAATAATTAAGGTAGTTTGTAAGAGGACTGCCAGTCCCCAGTTCGATTCACTTTTTTGGTGTGTTATTTTTTTAATTATTATTGTGGGTTTTTTTTTTTTTTTGGGGGGGGGGGGGGGTAGTTCTTTTGCCGTGTCACGTCATTGTTCCATTAGAGTTGCTAACTCTGACCCTGAACATTTAAAAACCGTCACCAGTGACCCTTTTAGCTTCAAAGTGCTTTTTATGTGATTTTTTGTATATATATATATATATCATAGCCCCCTAATTTCCTTTCTCTCTTTGTATGTTTCGTACTCTAATACTCACTTTAACTTTCTTATACTTAGTAGTATCCATTAACGTTAAGGGGCAGGACGTAGCCCAGTGGTAAAGCGCTCGCTCGATGCGCGGTCGGTCTGGGATCGACCCCCATCGGTGGGCCTATTGAGCTATTTCTCGTTCCAGCCAGTGCACCACAACTGGCATAACAAAGGCCGTGGTATGTACTACCTTGTCTGTGGGATGGTGCATATAAAAGATCCCGTGCTGCTAATCGAAAAGAGTAGTCTATGAAGTGGCGACAGCGGGTTTCCTCTCTCAATATATGTGTGGTCCTTTACCATATGTCTGACATCATATAACCGTAAATAAGGTGTGTTGAGTGCGTCGTTAAATAAAACATTTCCTTCCTTCCATTAACGTTATGTAGATACAAATGTAAGGTAGTTTGTATTCGTACTGTCTTTTGTGACATTATTAACAATAAGCCTACACGTATGTTTATGTACACTAGAATGTCTGTTATACACTTAAGAGAGTTACATAATATAAATTAAAGGGAAATGCATATGGCTATTAACTTGCCTGAAATATTAATGTATTCCCATTTTTCAATGTGACAATGATTTGTGAGAGCATAATATCCCCAATATATTCATCCAAAAGTTCACATTATTAAATTGAAAAACAATTCTTATCTGAAAACATTTGGTGATCCCCGAACGGTTACTCCAAGAGATTTCATGAAACTGCAACCTGTTTCTGTAAATACATGTATTTGTGGGCATGGTAAAATATTAACCGAGCCTGATAGACAACTAAAATTACCTGTTAAATACATTTTGTTGTTTAGAATACCAGTGACCGTGTATCCAATGTTTTTGCGGTCATGTGCCAAGCAGTCATTGTTCGTTTTACTTTGTAATTCATGTATATATATTTATTTATTTTCGTGTGTACGAAGTTATTGGCAAGTAACATTAGGATGACAGCTAAAACTCTGTTGATATTCTTTAACAGGAAAATATCTTTGATGTGTAATTATAGTCATCAAAAGTGCTGTTAACGCACACATCTTACAATGGCTGCAAACTCAGGACAGTCCCTTTAATTTAGTACAACCAAGAATACTCCGTTGTACAAGACATCCTGCATCCGTCCCTGTAAAAGCACGATAAAAAGGGGGCGGTGCTAAACAACCACGTGCATGTGTACCACGTTGTACAAAACAGAAGGGGAAAACTACTCCACCCAATGACCTCTTGTTGGAGTTTTCCTCGAAAAATGTCTAGACCGCAAACATTCTCATGGCAAGAATGCGTGCTAGAATCCCAATAGTATACTTATAAAAATAAATTTGGGTACTCTTTCTTTTAAGCGAAAGAAAAAAATAAATAGCGAATGAGTGTGTTTGGGTGGTGTTCGCAAAAATAATCTTTGATAAATATAGAATATCAGGTTAATACATTTTGATATCGTGTTTATTTGGCGATGTTTCGACATGGGTGGGACAGTCAAGCTTTAGCGAACATGTTACATCATTATCGAACCGAGCGTAATGTGGTGGTTAAATTCCCTGACTACACTTTTCGTCTGTCTCACTTGAGGCTCAAACCACATCGAAGTTGGGTCTGGTCTGAGGCTCACGATAGTATGATACAGTAGCGGATCCAGGGGTCCGGACCCCCCCCCCCCCCCCCCCCACACACACACACACACTTTAAAAACCGACACAACCTTTAAGGGGATACGTGATTATATTAACTGCTTAAATAATTAAAATATCACATTTGGACCCCCCCACCCCCCCCCCCCCCCTTTCAGAAATCCTGCATCCGCGCCTGTGATACCTATCGAAAAAGAAACGCACTGAATTAAATTTGACAAGACACGCTGTGCTGGCGCGAACTAGGCCCTACAGATTTGACAGCAGACGACATTCAACATGCGCTATATTTTCACAATACCAGACTGGCAGCTACAAAATGTTCGAATTTTGAATTTGGTTAATAAACAACAGGAAAGGTATATATATTAATCAATTATGGAATTCTCATAATTATTTTTGCTGTTTATATAATAAAATTTATAGGATATTAAGCGAGTTTATATTTCGTATCATGTTTATGTCCCTCGTGAAATAATTTTCCATTGTCACGAGCTTTAGCGAGTGACAATGAAAATTATTTCACGAGGGACATAAACATGATACGAAATGGTAGCGAGTTTAATATCCTATTTATTACCCATAATCGATCATAATTTATATCACTCGTCTCGTTTCGTTGACATTCCTGTAAGGTTGTAGTGCGCTATTGATGACGTCATCGTGTGACGTCAAAAGTGTTACGTCCCACTTGGCATTCTAGTGGGACGTATCACTTTGTTCTTGCATGGCTTTCTTTTATGGGATAGCTCTGTTCCATATACCTGAGGATGAAAGAAAAATCGGTCTTGCATGACCACATGACTTCTGTTGTTTGAGCCGATATTAACATTGGATGACGTCACGTAAACGGCAAAATAACGCAAGAAATGCTTTTTATATTTCATAAAAACAAGGAAACCTGCTGTCATAATGAAATTATACTACATGTGTATAATTTTCGGTTTATACTTTCAGTATAAACCATTTTTGGGTACGATCTTTTCAGTGCTTATGATTATTTTATTGTAAGATAAAAAAAGGAAAAAAAAAGGGGGGTTTCACGTTTTCCCAAAATGCTTGTATTTCATCTACTGGATGGGAGAAAAATAATCCCCCATTATGTATTCATGTGGGACAGGGCTATTCCACCCTCGGGTACATAATATGATGTCAGGGACTCGGCAAGCCTCGTCCCTGACAACAAATTATGTACCCAAACAACTTAATATATCTATATTTGTGTAACCCATATTGCCGATTGTTTATATATAGATATAGATGGATTGTTTTATCGGTATATGTGTATGTATTTCTGTAAGTCATTCTCCACCATTGTTCCGCACTATTGTACATAATATTATATTTCATTGTTATAATGCTGATAAGTTGGAAAACTTAACGCAATAAAGAACTTGAAAGAACTTGTCCCACATGGACTCATATGAAGGATTCTTTTAATCCATATGGGCAGAGAGAAGTGGGGAATGAAAAGTCATCTTTCCCTAGGAAAAGAAAAAACCCATTCCTTTCCATTAATACGTTTTGACATCATAAACTATGCTTCACTGCATGCGTTTTGTAAGAGTAGTTTCCATGGTGGAAGTCATGTCAACAACTAACATACGTCATCAGCGATAGGTACGTCACAGATATGACGCAACGCTGCCTCTTCTTCTCAATTTGCAAACTTATTTTCAACAACAATATCCTTCGAAAATCTTCCATAAAGTGATAAATATTGAAAATGGGTAATAAATAGAACACTCAAGTCGCTACTCGGCAATACCGTTTATCTGGCTTGGGCAGGACAACAGCCATTCACTTGTGCAAGATAAACGGTATTGCCGAGTAGCTCGAATTGAGTATTCTCTAATTACTCCTCTCTTTTTCTTTTTTTTATTATTATTATTTTTATTATAATTATACGCTGACTCGTGCTGAATGTAGCGAAGGAAAGATAATTGAAAAATATAAAAAGGTATTCTAATGTTATAGGAGGTGTAAAAGTTATATAATTTATTTATGTAATTCAACATTTATGAATGTTTGAAAAACGAGCAAACAGCTCATTGTCATGCGCAAAATTCATTTTCTAGTGATCTGATAATACATAGCAACGCCAAAGTTATCATGCAAGCAACGAAAACGTTACCAGCATTGACGTGATAACACTTCGAAATGTCAGAAGTGGATTGCATAATAATTTTATTTAATTACCGTAAATAAAGTTACTCATTTATGGTTTCTTTTAATTTATATAGTGAAACATCTCAAAACCGGACCCTCTGTAAACCGGAATTCCCTCAAAACCAGACGTTTTTCATGGTCTCTTTTTAAATATATCTGCAGGAGAGAACCTTTCTAAACCGGATACCTCTTAAAACGTGACGTTTTACTTGGTCTCTAGGGTGTCGGGTTTAGAGGAGTTTCACTGTATTTGAATTGCGGTGTTTTCTTTCTTTATTTGGATTGTTTTCCCCATCTTTTCTTTTTCTTTTCTTTTCACGACTACCTAACTACTGATGTTTTTCGGAAAAGTTGGTGTTTATCAGAGAAATACAATAGATTTTGATAATGGAAGACATGTGATATCTTGGTCGACTGTTTCGGGGGAAAGACTGCCTCGAAATAAAATTAAGGTTCTTTGCTAGTCGAAATATTTTAGAAAGTTTTCGTCACAGATGACTTGTAAACATTGTTTCAGTAAAATCTGACCCATAATACACGCAATAATTTTAGACGATAGTGTTGCTGTTGCTGTTGTACAACGCGGCAGAATCTTTTTGATAGTGGGGGTTATTTTATTTTCTATTTAATGTTTGTTTTGTTTTTGATTGGTGTGTGTATGTGTGTGTTTTAAAACATGTAGATTAAAGAAAACTGCCAAAAATATCTACTGGCCCTTAATTAATATTATTAAATATATAATACCTGTTAATGCACTTTAGAATACTGTGGGTGCCCTAATTAAACGTTGCACCACCACCCTTCCTGAATAATAAATAAATAAATAAATGAAAAAACAAAGTCTAAAGGATAAAATTCATTCTGAAACTAAATTTCTGCTTTCAAATTATTCCACAGATAAATTCTTCCAATTACAAAATGTTGAAAATTTTACGAAAATTTAAATGAAAAAACAAAACGAATTTTTAAAAATTATTTATTTATTATTTATTATTATTATTATTATTATTTTTTTTTTTTTTTTTATTTTTTTTTTTTTATTATTATTATTATTATTATTATTATTTTTTTTTTTTTTTTTTTTTTTATTATTATTATTATTATTATTTATTTTTTTTTTTTATCGCGGAGTGAACCTTTCGGTTTATGATGTACCGTAAGTCGAATTACATTTATTCTGAAATACTCACCAAATCTGACGTTGTCACAATTGGGGCCGGATTTAGCTTAGTCGGTGGAGTGCTCGCTTGGGGTGCTTGCGTCGCAGGATCGAACCACCTCGGTGGATCCATTCGACTGATTGGGCGTGGTATGTGCTTCCCTGTCTGTGGGAAAATGCATATAAAAGATCCCTTGCTGCATTAAGACATATGTAGCGGAGTTTCTCTGATGACTACGAGTCAGAAATACAAAATGTTTGACATCCAATAGCCGATGATTAATTAATCAATGTGCTCTAGTGGTGTCGTTAAACAAAATAAACTTCTTGTGTCGCAATTAAAGATAAAAGATAACGATAAACTTTATTGCATGTAAACATTCAACATTTGGAAATGGATTAAAAACATGCAATATTATGACGTCATGTTTTCCAACTATTATTATTAGCGTCACATACTTGTTACAGCGGAGTGGGGTGGTGGGGTAGGGGTCATCCATAAAGTACGTTCGCCCAGAGGCTGGGGGATTCGACCATTACGTACGAAGAGTGTAAGGAGGGGTGAAGAGGGGCTTTGCTGACAGCGAGTTCTAAAAATAAAGCCAGATATTTCTACACTCTAGAAGATAGACTTTTAAACCCAAGTCACATGACAACATTTATTTGTTTAAAACATTTAACATGTAAATTTAACTTTTCTTATTTCTCAAAATTATTGGTGTAAAATATAATACTTGGAAGATCGATGTACGACAGTGCATTTCGGGGTGGGGACGAGGACTGGGCGTATTAATCAAATGTACAAAAGGTGTATATGGAGGGAGGGAAATGTTGCGTTGTTTTCTTTTGGTTTGTTTGGGGTTTTATTTTTATTTGTTTGTTGTTTGTTTTGTTTGTGAGTTTTTTTTCTTCTTTTTGTTCTTGTATTTTTTTGTTTTTTTGTTGTTGTTGTTTTTTGTTGTTGTTTTTTCGTACATACCCCCAAAAACTTAAACGAAATAATGATAATGCTTATATAAACGTTTGCATTCCTTCCGCAACACGTGTTAATATAGTCTACTCAAACAAACTGAATTATACAACTAAATTTAATTATTTTTTATGGCAAGTGATCGGATTTTTTTATTATTATTATTATTTTAATTTTTTTGCTGGTTCTATTTTATTTTCGGTGTGTGTGTGTTGTTGTTTGTTGGTTTTTTTTTTGGGGGGGGGGGGGGTAATTTGTGCGTTTGGGTGGGTTTTGTTTTTAGGGGGTGTTGTTATTTTGTTATTTTTGTTTGTTTGTTTGATTTTTTGTTTGTTTGTTTGTTTGTTTGTTTAAAATACTTATAACCAATTCTTATAATTGAAATTGGTTTCCTTGATGCAACACACATATTATATCGTAGCCATCAATTACTAATAGTATAATATTGTATAGTTAGAGCTAAAAAAAAAAAAACGGGACTCTGTCGCTTGTACATTTATAGAGAACAGTGTATTTTTATGTAATTCACTGAAGATAGAAGCCAATTAAAGTCTACGGCTAACGCATGATATTTATTAGGAACATGGCACTGTTACGTTTTTGGTGTTTTGTTTTGTTGTTTTATTTGGGGTTTTAGTTGTTGTTTCTTTTGTTTGTTTGGGTTTTGTTTGGGGTTTTTGGGGGGTGGGTGTGTGTGGGTTTTTTTCTGGTTTTTGTTTATTTATTTTTTTAATTAGGTTGTTTTTGTGTTTTTTTTCTTTCTTTCTTTTTTTTTTTTTTTTTTTTTTTTTGTGTGTGAAGTAAACGAATATATAATTCTTGTTTTAATAATAAAAAAGAAGAAGAAAAAACCTTAATATATTGTTTTCGTGGTACATGCTCAATTTGACATACGTGTCCATGCTCAATTTGACAACTGAGGACAGTTGTCTCCTTTACGGCCTCGGTGGCGTCGTGGTTAGGCCATTGGTCTACAGGCTGGTAGGTACTGGGTTCGGATCCCAGTCGAGGTATGGGATTTTTAATCCAGATACCGACTCCAAACCCTGAGTGAGTGCTCCGCAAGGCTCAGTGGGTAGGTGTAAACCACTTGCACCGACCAGTGATCCATAACTGGTTCAACAAAGGCCATGGTTTGTGCATTCCTGCCTGTGGGAAGCGCAAATAAAATATCCCTTGCTGCCTGTCGTAAAAGAGTAGACTATGTGGCGACATCGGGTTTCCTCTAAAAAAAAAACAGTGTCAGAATGACCATATGTTTGACGTCCAATAGCCGATGATAAGATAAAAATAATCAATGTGCTCTAATGGCGTCGTTAAATAAAACAAACTTTACTTTGTCTCCTTTACTAATGCAAACATTATACCTTAAACTATATGCCAATAAAAACTACGACCAAGTAATTTTATTTTAGTAGGGAAAAAACCACATTATCATAAATGTTTAAAACATTATTATTGGAGAATCTTTAGCGAACGACAGACGGAGTTGGGCGCGTTCATTTGAGGTAAACGCTTCGTGACGTTATGTCAGGCTATGTTGCCAGTAAGTTTGCTGTGTTTGTGCAACACCTCTCTCTGGCGAACCATCTATACTACTCAAAAGAATTTAAGGGTCAAAAATTTATAACCAAATAAGTTTCAGAGTGTATTAGATTGATGATGTAAACTACACCAAAAATTTAATTTATTGTTCCATATTTACAAAAACCCACAAATAAACGTCACTGTATACAAGAAAGTCACATGACATGCTGTCAAAGTTGAAGGTTGTCAAACATGGATTTTACACATTAGAACATTCGTTTAATAGTGTGTGAATCGACCCCTGGCGCGAATACACTCGACACATCGTTGCCTCATGCTGTTGATCAGACGTCTGAAGAACTCTTGGGGAATGGCCTGCCACTCTGCCATAAGAAGTTGACCCAGATCATGAAGGTTGGCCGGAGGGGCATGGTTATCCCGAACTCTCCTGCCTAATTCGTCCCAGGCGACTCTATTGGGGCCAAGTCAGGCGAATATGCTGGCCAATCCATCCTGGCGATACCTTGTTGTCTGAGAAAGTCCGTTACCACCCTGGCGCGGTGGGGTCTGGCATTGTCATCCTGCAGAACTGCCCCGCCGCCAATCTGCTGAAGGCCTGGGAGAACCAACGGCCGGATAATCTCATTCAGATAGCGGATTCCATTCAGATTGCCATCCACCACATAGAGGGGGGTCCTGTGGTGGATAGAGATGCCTCCCCACACCATGACGCTGCCACCACCGAACCGGTGACGTTGTCTAACGTTAACGTCAGCGAAGCGCTCCCCAGGACGTCTGTAGACACGAACCCGACCGTCGTTGAACTGGAGATTAAACCACTCGACCCCACTGAACACGTTGCCACCGCAGATGAAGCGTGCACCAGTGACGTCTGGCCGTTCTGTGACGTGGTAGGAGTGGTGGTCGAACAGCCTGGCGACGGCAGCGTAGATTATTGGCTCTCAGACGATTGCGTATGGTTTGATCAGACACTCGAGTTCCAGTCGCAGTCCGTAGATTGTCACGTAATCGGCGTGCAGTGGTTGTGCGTTGACGTAGAGCCATATTGGTAATGTAGCGGTCCTCTCTATTTGTAGTGCTTCGGGGTCTTCCCGAACGTGGACGATTTCGAACAGAATTCGTTGCTTGGTACCGTTGCAACAGTCGGCCAACGACACTGACTGACACCAAGTCTCAGAGCAACATTTCTTTGCGTATTGCCATCCTGAAGCCAAGCAATAGCCCTTCCTCGATCTTCGATAGTCAGTTGACGTCGTACCATTGTCGAATTTGGAGTGTGCACCGTACACGAACGCAAGCTCCAATTATACGGAAATTCAGCATTGGGAACATGGAATACACGTGCAAAGCGTGCAAATGAAGCGCTTTGTGAAAAAGCAAGTTATGGGCACTTAGCAGACCTTTCGCTTTCGCCCTAATTTACGTGCAAATGTAAGCATGTTTTCGCCATTAGAACTAGTCGACAGTGTCAATGACAGTGGATTTTAATTCATTTATGGGTTGCTTAGACCCACTTTCGTCAAAATGGAACAATACCATGCGTGACATTATGGTCTAGCTAATATAATTGACATTCAAAAAATAATGTCGAAAATATCGTCTGACCCTTAAATTCTTTTGAGTAGTATAGTTGCCGCGAGTCAGCTTGCCAGATTTCATAACATTTGCTACCACAAGTTACCCTGAACGCAAAAACGTTACAATTTCTATATTCCCGATTCTTCTATGGTTATCACTAAAATATAAAAATAGAGAAATATGGCACCTCAAACTATGGTTGTGCACCTTTAAGTACACATCTGAAGACAGAAATATAGACATATTTTATCTTTTTACATTACTATTTGGGTGGCCTTGGTGTGGTTAGCATGGTAAATACGGTAACACATAACACATGTCGTCTCTGGCGTTCAGCTGTCACGTTTCTTCTCAGACCACAACACAGTACAGACCACACGAAATATAACAATCGTGAAAACTTGTGTTTTATACATTCTCTGAGTATTGGTAGCAGCGAGCATTCAAAGCCTGTCATTCTTATCGAGGAACAATAGGCCATTGCGTTCATTTAGATCTGTTTTCAATCACGCTATATCGTTTCCCCCTCATATAAAATGCATCAGGTTATACAGACCGACATGTAGAAAGATAGGCAATAAAATAGACAAAAAGGAATACTAAGGTAAAAATATTTTGAAAAAAACTGATTCAGGATTTTTTATTTTCTATAATTTAACCACGAATTTATAAATGGTGTTAATAAGTTTATGTATTTAATGGCTTAAAGCAGTACCAATCTGTTGTTAGTGAAATAGAATTCTACTAGCTATGGTCAGTGCTTTTTGATATTCTGACCTGGCTTCGACGATTTTGCTTTTTAGTCTAGCAAAAACAGAACATTGTTATCAATGTTTTTCTTTATGAGATATACGTGGTGGACCCAAAATTGTTCCAATTGCTTTTATGCCGTTCATGATGGATTCATTTTATATACAGAATATAGTATACCGTCGAAGTTTTATACTACCCATATACGAACGGGACACACACATACGTGGAGAGAGAGAGAGAGAGAGAGAGAGAGAGAGAGAGAGAGAGAGAGAGAGAGAGAGAGAGAGAGAGAGAGAGAGAATTATATGAGCTTGTGTGTCGTACTGATTTTACGAAACGAGTGTCAGGATTCTTATATTGCCCTCCCTGTATCCCCCCTCTCTCTCCCCTCCACCCCCCCCCCCCCCTCTCTCTCTCTCTCTCTCTCTCTCTCTCTCATTGTTAAACGACTCAATTCAGAAAAAGGATATTCTCTCTCATTGTTAAAAGACTCAATTCAGATTGAAAGGGACATTCTTTAATCTTTATCATGGTTAAAAGACTCAATTCAGAAAAAAGGACATACGTTAAATCCAGACCCACACAATTGTTGATATTACAAATTATGGACATATGTGTAAATCTGGCGTGGGCGTCGACCAGGAAGTTCTTTTTATGGAAAACAGTCAACGTTACATATAATTAGTATATTTGTCAGATTTCCTCACGTGTGCGTATATTATTGTTGTAGTGCTGGTTCTGTGTGTTGTAGTATTCAGTCAAACTACTATACAACGACTGAATGTTACTTGTAATCTTAAAACTGATTTATTTCCAACGTTGTTTAATAAAACATTTAGTTACAAGCGTGGCTAAAGATGCAAGATGAACGTTTCAATTTTCGCACGTGCATGATAAGAATTTTGCATTAATTGGATTAGTTAGTGTATTTTCTATCACTCACCCAACAAGAAATAACAAGACTATAACTCTTTTTTTTCAAGACTATTGAGTGTAATATGGGGGGAAAATAAATACATGTATCTGCATAATGTATACAAAGTGACTTTTTAGTTGCAGACGACTGTGGTGAAAAGTAATTGCACTTGATCCAGTTGTATAGTAGGTAGATAATAATCCATTTCTTTCAACAGATAAAGATGTACAATTAAAAATATAACGAAACTCATCACCAACATCAGTATTGCATAAGTGACATATTTACCTTTACCAATTACTATAGGATGTTTGGCATTACCAGTTCTAAATTTAATTTATTTTACATATAACTGGTATTCCCATGATGATAATGTCACCAAATAATGTCTAATTTAAATTCATGCTTGAAAATTCGATAGTTAATACCTTTAGATGATGAAATGTTTTCGCTATTCCATATTTCTGTAAATATTAATCACAAAGTATTTGTTTACAGCATGTTTTAACCGTGTCGCATTTACTTGTGTGCGTGGGAATATGTGACATAAATCATATTCGTCTATGATACCTATTATAAAAGATACACGGCAGCTAATTAACCCTATCGCCGGCCTACTATAAATAATACTGATTTGATTCCTAGGTGATAACATTTACAGCTTATGTATTTATCATTTGTACAGTATTTGGTTACCTGTGTCCCATTTCGTGTTTAATATTCGCTCATCCTACGCCTTTTTGGTGGTTCTAATATTTCTAGTAGCTAAAAATAAAAAGCGGACTCAAGGTTAACACGTTCCTATTCTACTATTACATGTACAAAGCTCTAGCTAGGATTTTGAAAGGGCGTGGCGCTAATTTAATTGTACGGCATTTTTAACGCAAAAGTCATATTTTTAAGGCAAGTGCTGGATATGATATAATTTTTGACATTAATTTTAAAAAAAATCATACAAAATTATTCCTTTTTTTTTTTTTTTTTTTTTTTTTTTTTTTGCTTCTTTTTAATTTAATAACCTTTTTTTTTTTTTTTTTTTTTTTTTTGGTGGGGGGGGAGCAACAAAATTATTATTCTTAAAATTGGATTTTTGATGAAAAAGTACATTCATGGCCGTAGTTAATATTATTGTACCAATGTACTAAATACAGATGCAATTAAGCCATCATTAATAACTACAAAATGTTGTATCACCTAAACAAAAATCACATTATTATTTTTGTCTATTGTGTGTAGTATTTATCCCATTTAATACCACCCACAAATTTAGCTACCTTACCAGCCTTATGTCCGATGGCTTAACCATGACACCATTGAGGCCGGTGAATCAATATAAAAACAAATTATGTACCTGATGTACTAACAAAATTAGGCTTCATTATTCACATGTTATAAATATGTTACTAGCTCGATTGTCATCTAATTCTATTATAATGTTTTAAGTGTGCGTGTGCGTATGCGTGAAAACAATCCTTTTACAGGTAATGCGCCCTTCAAATAATTTGAACAACATTTCTATAAAATAAAAAAATAAAAAATAATAATAAATAATAATAATAAAAAAACGTCCCTTCCTTCTGGTGCATATACGTGAACGCATTCAGGCATATTTTTGTTTTAGGAAGCAGTGGAGAGTTGTTGTTTTTTAGCGCCGATACAGCCCCCAAGTTCAGCCACCTAATGTTTCGCTAACGTTCGTGAACTATTTGATTCGTTCCCGACGTGGCCATAAAGCATGAAGCGCATAAAGCAGTCTAATCCTGTCCTCGATGGAGGAGCCTGCAAAGGTCGCTGGGCCATGACAGGCGTGCGCAACAACAGCTTGTTCCGAATGTGCATGTTAAACCCTATGACCTGACCTGACCCGTTTAGCGGACTATTTTCGGCTCGGTCTGGCTGAACTCAGCCCTGGTGTGCGCTATAAAGTAAACACAGTCCTCCTACAGACTGAGTTGGAGCAATATATCGTGGTGAAAATCAGCTCTTCTTTGTAGGCAAAACACCCAAATGTCGGCAAGTCATACCTTCCTAAACTCGCGATTTTTTCATAACTTCTTTTACAATTAGTCTTGTGCAGAGATATGGTTTTTGAATATACTAACGAAAGATTTGTACTCGTCTTGTGTGATACGACTTCTGTTACACACTTTTAAGATTTTATATTGTTTTCCTTTATTATTGGCAAGTAGATTACGTACACTATAAAGTTAACGTTTTTTTCTTTGTTTAAAAACACCACTAGAACACATTGATTAATTAATCATCGGCTATTGGATGTCGAACATTTGGTAATTCTGACTCGTAGTCATCAGAGGAAACCCGCTACATTTTTCCATTAACAGCAAGGATCTTTTATATCAACTTTCTCACAGACAGGACACCACGTACCACGGCCTTTGAATAGTTGTTGTGCACTGGTTGAAACGAGAAAAATCCAATGAGCTAAATGGATCCACCGAAATGGTTCGATCCTGCGACGCAAGCACTCCCCAGTGCTGGAGCAAAACCTCAAATTCGGGCAAAAATTATACAGATATTCGGGGGAAATGTGCTAACCTTACCATGTATTTCCATCATTCTACCCTCAAAATTAGTTGTAATTCATGTAAAAATGCGTAGTGGTTCGTTTTCAACCCTATATAGATGTTTGGTAGTAATACCAATATAAATAAATGTTGTTATGCAGGGCCCAGTTTCACAAAACATCGTAAGCCTAGTTTTGCACGTAAACGTAAATCTACAACTAAGGTCTCACTACACAGATGTCATCTGCCATTGAAACCCATGTTAAATTGCCCAACTTCAAACGAAGATTGCCAATAGAACGGGTTCTCGTTGGCACTAACAACATACACCATTTCGAACATATATTATATAAGCATTTATTTTCACTCCAAAATTGAGAACATTTCCGTCTCAGTTTTTTGCTATATGACCGCATCTGGCTGTAGTACCGGTCCGAACAGGTGGTTCATTAACCGATTCACTCCGGCTGTCACTTGCACTATATACCCATGTTCCAAAAGGTCGATGCACAATATTTCAAAATAACATGGGCAAAATACAACCAGGAGGCTTACCATTAAACATACATATTGTTTGTATTCTTCACCATTTCCTAGAAGTGAATATGTGAACCATAACATGTGTCACAATTAGGAACTATAGTGGACCGTGATCAATGAACTCTCACCCGGAAGTGATCTGTGTAGTGAGACCTAAACCACAATTTGTATTACTATTATAGTACAACTAATATAGTTAAAAGTACACGTATTTCATTTTCTTTTGCCCTTAAAATGCTCCATCTTCTGTAATGATGTAAATTTCTTCGTGAGAGAGATGCCAAACACTTGTAAATGTCTGCCTGGTATAACTGCTAGTTGTTTTGTGAAATAGGCCCCAGATTCGGCCATTTTCGTTTAATTCGGGCAAAAGGCAGCCTGTTTCTACGGATTACGCACTGCGGCTTATACGCATTATGGACAAATGGAATTTGCGCCCAAATCCTTTACAAATGGAGACAATGCATACATATTATGCTCGCATGGAGACAAACTCTCCCAAAAACGAAACTCAAAATGCTTCATTTTATTCATAAATGTGACAATTTTACACACAACGATGTACAAATCATTAATATAATGCCATTCGGCGACATATTGCCTTTGTTACAGTCTACAAAGCGCAGCCACCATGAAATACAGACCGCTATCATGCTAATGTAAAATAAAATTTAAAAAAACAAACACAAAAAACCGCTCCCATGTGCAAACCACGTAATCTGTGCACGTGCACGTGCACGTCGTGCGCTATAGAAATGCAGGGTTTTCGATTACTTCTCCTCATTATTTTGGTTACTCCACAACATGAAACACATGCTTCGATTTAGTGAAGCACAATGGAACAACGCCATTGGTCGTTTACAAGCAAGTCTGCCATAGCCAGGACGTTCCATGTATCCCCAAGCACCATGTCGAGATTGTGGTATCAGTTCCAGCAACATCAGACAACATGTGACCTTCCCAGATCAGGTAGACCACGTGTGACCAGTGTGGCCCAGAACTGCTACATACGGGTAATTCATCTACGCCAATGGACCACCACGGCAACCTCAACTGCTTCGGCAACACCAGGTTTGCGTATATCGGCTCAGACGGTGCGGAACCGACCACGTGAGGCAGGTATTCGAGCCAGAGTAAGAGGTGTCAGTTTGACTCGACAACATCGCCGACTACGACATCAGTACGCAGAGTATGGCCTCAACTGCGATGGAGATGGAGAAGTTTATAGTTTAGTTACGAGTCTCGTTTTTTGCTTCATCGCGCTGATGGAAGATGTTGAGTGTACAGACGTTGTCGTGAACGTTATGCAATAGATTGCATGCAGGAAGTGGATAGATTCAGTGGTGGTAGTGTGATTATTTTTGGCAGCAATTTCACACACTGGTCGGACCAATCTGGTTCACATCCAAGGCAACTTAACGGCAAAGAGATATCGCGATGGAATTCTGCAGCCACACGTTGTTCCAATTATGAATAACACCAACATTGTATTCCAAGACAATGCAAGACCACATACAACTAGACTAACAACAGCAACATTCAGGTCCTGCCCTGGCCTTCTAGTCTTCGGATTTGAACCCCATAGAACATTTATGGGATGAGTTGGATAGACGACTGAGACAGCATCAACTACAGCCACATAATCTTCCACAACTGGCACTATAGACAGAGTGGGTCACCATTGCACAAGGTGTAATTCGTAAATCTTATTGCTTCCATGGCAAGGAGAAGTCAGGCAGTTCTGGACTCCCATGGTGGGCACACAATATATTGATTTCATACCGTTATGACCTTAAACTTTTAACTTTTTAAATGTCACGTCATCGACAATTGTCATCTGCAACTATGTGTGTAACATGTGAACATTTTGTTTTCCGTTCATCCATTAAATACACCTTTCCAGTGTAAACAAAATCTTGTTTTGCGTTTCTATATTTCTATATTATATTGTTTTTGTGCACATATGATAACGGTCTACAACCATACACGTTTACGCATACGCATAGGCAAATACTATTATGTAGCTTTATATGCAGTTCATGGTTGACGTGTTTGTATTTTCTTAACAGTTTATGGACGACATGATCTTCGCTATAGGAGGTTTTAACGGCGTCACGACCATTTTCAACGTAGAATGCTATGACGGAACATCAGAAGAATGGTATGTAAGACTAGAACTAGTACGACCATCAACGATAGGTGGCGTCGTTGAGAGACACATCAACCAGTTAAGATGCTGTCCATTCATTCAACTTGAGTTTCGCGTATATATTCAATTAAGGTTCAAGCACGCTGTTTTGAACACAGCTTAACAGCTGAACTATCTTGGGTTTATTTCCTATTAAGAACATTTTAGCATTTATTTTTAAATGGGTATTATATACCTGATTTTACTCCGTCCCAGGGGTTGAAAAAACAAAACTGAATAAAATCTTGCAATTACTTTGATATGGCCTAACTCGTTCATTCATTCATTAAACTTGAGTTCTGGGTCTATTTTCAATTAAGGTTCAAGCACGCTGTTCTGAACACACCCCTCTATTATCTGCGGTGTCTTTCCGAGCGAGAGGTTAATAGTTAATCGTTAGTCGTTAGTGAGTGAGAAATCGTACACAGTGGCTTTAAATCTCCAACAGTCGTTAAAACTGAGTCAGGGTGCGAACCCGGTACCTACTAGCCTTAAAGACAATGTCTGACCACTACACCGTCGAAAAGCAATCAATATTTGTTAATTATTACCCATATGGGCAGAGAGAAGTTGGGAAAGAAAACAAAACAACAACAAAAAAATCCCCACACATTTCTTCCCCTAGATACGTTTTGACGTCATGAACAGTGCTTCACTATAGGCGGTTAATTGTGTGTAAGAATAGTTTCCATGGTGGAAGTCAGTCAACAACTAACTTACGTCATCAGCGATAGGTACGTCACAGCTATGACGCAACGCTGCCTCTTGTTGTCAACTCCGCAAACTTATTTTCAACAACAGTATCGTTTGAAAATCTTCCATAAAATGATAAATATTGAAAATGGGTAACAAATAGAATACCCAACTCACTACTCGGCAATACCGTGTATCTTGCACTCATAAATTGATGTTGTCTTTTCTCGCCTTTTCACTCGTGCAAGATAAACGGTATTGCCTCGTAGCTCGTTGAGTATTCTCTAAATGACACCTCAGCACATTTGAAACTACCATTATTTGGTGTCTTGGATAATAGAATCGAACTACTTCGGTGAACCCAATCTCTGATTCGTTTGGGCATGCACGGCGGAAGCAAGTAGACATGGAGGGGGGGGGGGGGGGGGGGGGGGGTGGCTGACTGAGATCGGGAGCGCAAAGCAAAGTTTCTAGGGGGTTCGGAGATATGCTCACTAGTAACATTTTGAAAACTAGATGTCCTGAAATGCAATTTCCTGCTTCAACAAGTAAAACTGATCTCTGCCTTAAGATTTACTACCAGTAATATTTTTAATTCAGAATTATTAACATCCCCCCCCCCCCCCCCCCCCCCCCCCCCCCCCCCCGCATCCGCAGTGCCTGTTGGGATTTTTTTTTTTTTTTTTTGGTTAATATATTTTAGTATTACTCACATGGTTTACAATAAACTGTTACACAGAAATCGAACAATTACTTGGGGAAAATAAATACATATACACATCACCGCGGGGCCCCCTGAAGCGCGGGAGCCGTAGCACGTGCTACATACGCTACTAAGATAAACCGGCTTTGACTTTTTTACATTTCGCATGTTCTATAACGCTTTTTCGGTGGTTTCTCTGTCTCGTTCTCTCCTCTGTCGACAATGAAATAATTACTTTTGTTGCTAAGTGTATAAATTGAACTTTCATTACTTTTCATTTTGTTTTAGGTATGATGCTACGGATATGAATCTGTACAGAAGTGCCCTTAGTGCATGTGTCGTAAGAGGTTTACCAAACGTACAGGATTTCATTCACAAAGAAAGAGAGAAAGACGATCCAAAGAGAAAGCGAAACTAGCATCACCCAGTTTACGTCACAGCAGAATAACAACACCAAATCGAAATACTCTAATATAGTGCATGCAAAGTACAACGTATGTCTGGTGTAGTCTTCAAACAAACACGTATATGATTTACATGTGGCTAACATGATTATGGGGGTAATGGTAAAATGTAGTTATTGTAAAACCGTTTAGCTATAATACAGGCCATACAGAATTAATCGCAAGATTTTCATAAGTATCCCTCCCTTCAAGTTGTGTTATCCTATTATAATTTTCCTTCATTTTTATTTACTATCTCCAAACATAAAATAAACATCAGTGTCATTTTCATAATTTTCAATAATATTACTTTAAACAAAAAGAAATAACAAAAAAGTTAAATTTTACAGGGATGTGGTTTTTAAGCTTTTTGTCGGATTTCATCTCTCTTTTTTTAAATTTCTTTTAGGATTTGTTTTTAGGGGTTCGTCCTCCCCCCCTCTCTCTCTCTCTCTCTCTCTCTCTCTCTCTCTCTCTCTCTCTCTCTCTCTCTCTCTCTCTCTCTCTCTCTCTCTCTCTCTCTCTCTCTCTTTCCATAAAATAATAAACTGGAGCGTTGAAAAATTACCCTTATTTAACTATAGTAGAGTTTTCATCTGTTTTTAAGATCATTTTAGTATTTATTTTTAAATGGGCATCATATTCCTGATTTCACTCCGTCCCAGGTTAAAATCAACCTGAATAAAAGCTTGCAATTACTTTCATGTGGCCTGATTCGCAGCATCGATAATTAATCCAGTACCCCACAAATATAGCAGGAAATCTTGAATGATTCTAGCAAGTCATGACTAGTCATAATATGTAATCATATAATGTTCGCAATGTGTTGACAATAAATTCTTCTAACAGTGACCTGGGAAATGAAAATTGGTTTGTTTTTTTATGCTGTGAATATATCAAAGTCAACGGAATATGCTGTTCTGTCTTGCGTGAGAATGGCGTATATAATAACAAATATGTCATATTGTTGGTACCTCAACAGGTGAACGTGATGTTTAAATCTATGTTAGTATGGATACTAATTAGAGAAACTACAGATCTGTGTTAATGAGGTAGAAGACCACAGTTATTTGCGAATCCTCAACTGAGATTTATGGATGCCAGCCCATGGCACCCTAAATGTCCACATATGGTTTAAAAACAAACAAACATACAGGGATTTTTAATTTCAAAGAAAATACAAAAAGGGTCATAATTATAAAGAGGACTCATTTAAAATATTTTTAGTTAAATGTTTGTGTGACTTTCACCATAAAGTCCAAACTGCATGGTTTGGGGTGCATTTCTGACAATGTTCACATCCATACAAACCACACCCAGGCGGGAGTTGGCGGATATGGCACATATATTTATGGAAATTTTGCTCATCAAACCTTACAAAACCCCTCATTTTAATAAAGGTTTTGCTATTAGATTTTTCACAAAATCAGCTTGTTTGAAAATTACTCAGAATTTACTTCCTATTCCAAATAATTAGTCTTCAAACATGGATCTGTGCAAAACTAACAAGCGAACTCTTTGCGCCGGGTACACAAGGGAGCTAACTGTATACTGCTACCTTATATACAATCTATAATTTCTGTCACATTTCCGTTATTGAAGACATCTACCAGGTGCGGGGACGTAGCTCCGTGGTACAGCGCTCGCCTGATGTACGATCGCTCTAGGATCGATTCCAGTCGGTGGGCCCATTGGGCTATTTCTCGTTCCAGCTAGTGCTCCACAACTGGTGTAACAAATGCCGTAGTATGTACTATCCTGTCTGTGGGATAGTGCATATAAAAGATCCCTTGCTGCTAATCGAAGAGTAGCCTATGGAGTGCCGACAGCGGGTTTTCTCTCAATATCTTTGTGGTCCTTAACCATATGTCTAACGCCATATAACCGTAAATAAAATGTGTCGAGTGCGTCGTTAAATAAAATATTTCCTTCCTTTTGAAGACATCTAGCAAGTCACTGACTGAAATTGAGCTCAAAACAAAGTTTCTAGGGGGTTCGGGGGTATGGTCCCCCGTAACATTTTGAGAAGTTGATGTCCTGAAATGCAAATTCCTGCATTCTACAAGTACAATTTATCTTTGTCGTAACAGTTACTACCAATAATATTTTTTATTCAAAATAGAGGCCCCCAGTCCCCCCCCCCACCCACCCACCCCCTTCCTGTCCCGCCGTGCCTGTATGATATCTGTCTTTTTCTTGTACGTACATAAACAAACAACAGGCAGGCGAAAACCGCAAAGGCCGCAGTACAGTCTGTTACGGCAATAACGAGGTCTAGTCGCCTTTACAACATGCTGTTCAGTACAGACAAATGCATTTATTCTCGGCTCTTGTCACTTCTGTGTGCGCGTTTGCCAAAACAAATTTTGTGTTGTTGTTTCACTCGCAGTTTACCCACCAGACGCTCAGTTATTACCCGTAGTTAAACAGCGTGGTCCCCACCTACTGAGATATGGCGTGACGCAATCTACAGCGCACGCTCAGCGGCGACCAATCGGAAAGAATCGTCGGCGTAGAATGTTTTTAGCATCAAAGAAATACTTGCAGTATTTACAAAGGTACTTAAGACCTAGTCTAATAATGCTGTCGGCTTTGATTTGGAAACGGAGAAGAAGAAAAAATAATATTACTACACAGTAATTGAACTGATCGTTGAACGAAGTGTTCGTGACTTGTTCTGATAGCGTGAGCGCTTTTTAAGGAGATCTTATGTAGTCAGACTGTCTGACATACTTTGGAAACTCATTAAACTGCAGTTTTTCTTCAACAAGCATATTATGTCAGTCTGAAATTCAGATTTAAAAAAAACTAAAAGGTTTTTTTGTTGTTTAAAACTCATTAAACTTCAGTTTTCTTCAACAAGTATGTGTATATCTGAAATTCAGTTTTATAAAAGTAAAAGTGTGTTTTGTTTAAAACTCATTAAACGTCAGTTTTCTTCAACAAGTATGTGTATATCTGAAATTCAGTTTTATAAAAGTAAAAGTTTGTTTTGTTTAAAACTCATTAAACTTCAGTTTTCTTCAACAAGTATGTGTATATCTGAAATTCAGTTTTATAAAAGTAAAAGTTTGTTTTGTTTAGAACTCATTAAACTTCAGTTTTCTTCAACAAGTATGTGTATATCTGAAATTCAGTTTAAAAAAAGTAAAAGTTTGTTTTGTTTAAAACTCATTAAACTTCAGTTTTCTTCAACAAGTATGTGTATATCTGAAATTCAGTTTTAAAAAAGTAAAAGTTTGTTTTGTTTAAAACTCATTAAACTTCAGTTTTCTTCAACAAGTATGTGTATATCTGAAATTCAGTTTTAAAAAAGTAAAAGTTTGAGAATCGGTTGCAATAACATACTCGATTATCGGTTATAATCAGTTGGTACCAACGGATCAACTGTCGATTACACAATCGGTTAAAATTATATAAACATAATTATAATGCCCAGGCTCTATTGTTGTATTCGCCAGGGCCCAACAAATGGCTAATTTTACTTTTAATAACCATTCAATATCTTTTTGTTTTATGTGCAAACATCTAACCTAACGGATTTACATTAATTCCATCATATAAACTGGAGAAACAATTAGTTAACATTTTACCATCCAATCGATTATGGATGTTTTATAATCGATCATCGGAACATCACTATCGCCCCTGTTTTCATTAATCGAGAACCTTAGATAACAACTAGGTCTGTCATTCTGTTCCACACGTGTTCCGAGCTAGCTTTTCCTGTTACGGAAACAGCCGAACGCCCGTCGAAGAATGTTATTTTGTATTTAAAAGTGTACTAGATCACCTCTTCACGCCCGCAATTCTACAACGTGAGAAGTAGAATATCAGACATCTTCTGAGGTGGGGTTTTTTTCTTCATCTTTATCTTCTTACGTCTGCTGTTTGTTTACGATGCAGGGTCGACTGTACTAACGTGCTGCTTCGCGCCTTCTGTCTCGACTCCCATGGCGGCAGACGATTATCTTAATTTGTTTGAATCAGACAGTGCAAAAAAAAATAATGTCTAACGACACCTAAGCACGTTTATTTAATCAGAGGCTACTAGCTGTTTGACCCTTCTACGCTGGATCTTGAATGGAAAGAAAAGAAAAAAATGTTTAACTGCACTTAACACATTTTATTTACGGTTATATGGCGTCAGACATATGGTTAAGGACCACACAGATTTTGAGAGGAAACCAGCTGTCGCCACTACATGGGCTACTCTTTCCGATTAGCAGCAAGGGATCTTTTATTTGCGCTTCCCACAGGCAGGATAGCACAAACCATGGCCTTTGTTGAACCAGTTATGGATCACTGGTCGGTGCAAGTGGTTTACACCTACCCATTGAGCCTTGCGGAGCACTCACTCAGGGTTTGGAGTCGGTATCTGGATTAAAAATCCGATGCCTCGACTGGGATCCGAACCCAGTACCTACCAGCCTGTAGACCGATGACCTAACGACCACGCCACCGAGGCCGGTAGGATTTTGAATGGATATGAGCATGTAAAATCTGTCAGACCTGACCTATTGAACATTTGGTAACTGTAACACTTGCTAGTAGTCCATAGCAATTCTGAATCCAGGGTCCATGGACCCACCAGAGGATATGTGAATCTTCATCATGGATATGTGAGATACATTTTAATTGACAGCAGGGCCGTCGGAGCCGGAGATGGGGTGGGGGAGGCTGGGGTGGTGGTGCTTTGCCGCCCCTCCACACCTTTTCAAAACAAATGTTTTCATATACTATCAAATTCAAGTATACTTAACCTATAATATCCATGAAGTCACTAGGAACAAAATCAGACCTATTAGAACACAATCTCTAACTGTATTAGCACTGTGTAGATTCCGATCTGTTTTTTCATCACAACCAGTGCCCCACGACTGGTATAGCAACGTGCATATAAAAGACCGCTGAATGTTAGGGTTTTTTTTTCGGTAGTAGGTATGGCGGCAACGGGTTTCCATCGTTATCTTTGTGGGTTCTAACCATAATGTTCAACGTCAATATAACTATAATAAATTATTATGCTGAGTGGTGCGTCATCAAATAAATAATTTCTTCTTATACGAACCGTTCTCCAAACTACCGGTCAAAATATAGAAGCGCAATGCTTAACGAACAAATGACACACTCGGAATCTGATACTCCTAGTGCCAACAAACACTATTCAGTTGGGTGTATTCTGTTTTGGTTGATATTGTTTGTTTGTTTGTTTGTTGTTATTTGTTGTTGTTGTTGTTGTTGTTGTTGTTTGTTTTTACCAAACCAATAAGGTACGTTGAGCACTGTATTTAAAGCCTCTCGGTGTTTAATTCGACCAACTGGTACAATATAGTGATCAAGTACACTATTCCTGTTGAACATTGACCGTTTGTATATATAGATGATGACACGTGTTCGATAACATCACTTGATAATACACAATAATATGTAAGTATTTCAATGATGTGACTTACAGCTGTCTAGGTGCGTGTGCAGGGGCCGGGGGAATCTAGACTGGTGGGCGAAGTTCCCCCCAAAAATGGCTTGAAAAGAAAACAGTAGATTTTTTGCTTGAGCAGGAGGGTTTTATCGACCCCCGAATCTCCTCACCAACGCTCGTGTCGGCTGCCTCCCTCCAGACGGTGGGGGGATTTAGCTCAGTTGGTTTAGTGCTCGCCTGAAGTGCTTGCGTCGCAGGATCGAACCACCTCATTGGATCCATTCAACTGAATGGGTTTCCCCTCGTTCCAACCAGTGAACCACAACTGGTCAAAGACCGTAGTATGTGCTTTCCTGTTTGTGGGAAAGTGCATAATAAGAGATCCCTTGCTGCATTAGGAAAAATGTAGCTAGTTTCCTCTGATGACTACGAGTCAGAATTATCAAATGTTTGACATCCAATAGCCGATGATTAATTAACCAATGTTAATGTGCTCCACTGGTGTCGTTAAACAAAAACAAACAAACAAACGTTTAACCCTCCAGACGACGTTTCCCTTCCAAGCACAAACAACGTTATACAGCAATAAAATGCTTGCAGCCAAATACAGCAGTAGCCGTTCCAGAGCTGTGTTTCCAATGCTGTGTTCAGTGACGGCGGTCAACGCTGTAATTCACGATGTAGTGATTGAGATCTAAGAGTAACGGGTTTTAATTCTTCTAAATAATAATATTGGGGTTATAAGTTTTTAAAAGAGCAACTGATCACTGTCTGAAAATGGGCAATTTTGCTATCAAGATGCCAAGAAATCGCGTTTAAGGCTATCTAAATAAAAAAACAATATAATCCTTAAAATAGTTAAGAAATTATTGTTTTAAAATGGCTAATTTTGCGATTCAGATGCCAAAAAACACATTTAAAGCTATGCTTAATAATGATCCTGATGTGTGTGTGTGTGTGTGTTTGTGTGTGTGTGTGTGTGTGTGTGATAGGTATGTGTGTGTGTGCGTGTGTGCGTGCGTGTGTGTGTGTGCGCGTGCGTGTGTGTATATATGATAGGTGTGTGTGTGTTTGGTGTGTGTGGGGTGATAGGTGTGTGTGTGTGTGTGTGGCGATAGCTGTGTTTGTGAGGGAGGTGATAGGTGTGTGTGGCGATAGCTGTGTTTGTGATGGGTGATAGGTGTGTGTGTGTGTGGCGATAGCTGTTTGTGAAGGGTGATACGTCTGTGATAGGAGTGTGTGGCGATAGCTGTGTTTGTGATGGGTGATAGGTGTGTGTGTGTGTGGCGATAGCTGTTTGTGAAGGGTGATACGTCTGTGATAGGAGTGTGTGGCGATAGCTGTGTTTGTGAGGAGGGTGATAGGTGTGTGTATGAGATGTGATAGGTGTGTGAGGGGTGATAAGTGTGTGTGTGTGGCGATAGCTATGTTTGTGAGGGGGTGATAGGTGTGTGTATGAGGGGTGATAGCTGTGTTTGTGAGGGTGATAGCTGTGTTTATGAGGGGTGATAGCTGTGTTTATGAGGGGTGATAGCTGTGTTTATGAGATGTGATAGGTGTGTGAAGGGTGATAAGTGTGTGTGTGGCGATAGCTGTGTGAGGGGGGTGATAGGTGTGTGTGTGGCGATAGCTGTGTGAGGGGGGTGATAAGTGTGTGTGTGGCGATAGCTGTGTTTGTGAGGAGGGTGATAGGTGTGTGTGTGGCGATAGCTGTGTGAGGGGGGTGATAAGTGTGTGTGTGGCGATAGCTGTGTTTGTGAGGAGGGTGATAGGTGTGTGTGTGGCGATAGCTGTGTTTGTGAGGGTGATAGCTGTGTTTATGAGATGTGATAGGTGTGTGTGTGGCGATAGCTGTGTGAGGGGGGTGATAGGTGTGTGTATGAGGGGTGATAGCTGTGTTTGTGAAGGTGATAGCCGTGTTTATGAGGGGTGATAGCTGTGTTTGTGAGGGGTGATAGGTGTGTCTGTGTGTGTGTGTGTGTGAGAGAGAGAGAGAGAGAGAGAGAGAGAGAGAGAGAGAGAGAGAGAGAGAGAGAGAGAGAGAGAGAGAGAGAAAGGGAGGGTAGGTGATAGGTGTGTGTGTGGTGGGGGGGGGGGTAATAGGGGGGGGGGGGGTGATAGGCGATAATTTTCTACAATACATTTTTTTAATGTAAAATGTTTTATTAATCTAAGCATTATTAGCAATATATTAATTTATAGCCGATGTCTAGCTGACAACAATGGTTCGAATTCCGTCAATGCAGACTCGCACTGCCATTCATCTTCGTCATTTATCACATTGATCTGTTGTTCTCAGTATCTTAATATGTAATATAATATTTTCTAAGTTCAGGCTGTTTTGATCATGTTCTGTCAGTTTCCTCCGATTCTGACTTCTGATTTCATTTATAGCTGTCCTGGACACACACCTCCTCAGCTATGTCTTGAACAGTGGTCAGATGAGTCGGAGTAGTGAACTTACTACTTATCCACGGAGTCGGTACCGGGATTCAAACCGAGTATCTACCAGCCTGGTAGCTTAACAACCTGAGCTATCTCTGGCTGGCTGTCTAGGACCATGGATTAGTGATTCGTTGTTAGTTGTTAGTGAGAGAAGTCGGTGCGGTGGCCTTACAACTCTAATATTAAGTCGTTAAACTTGCGCTATGGATGGTAGCCGATACCAGGATGCGAACCCAATATCCACCAGCCTGAAGGCTTAACAACCTCAGTTACCTATGGCTGGCTGTCCAGGACAGTTGATTGGTGATTAAATGTTAATAGTTAATGGGACAGACGTTGGTGCTGTGGACTTACAACTCTAATATTGAGTTGTTAAACTGGTGGGGGCCAGTACTGGGATGCGAACCCAGTATCTACCAGACTGAGGGCTTAACAACCTCAGTTATCTCTGGCTGTCTGTCCAAGACAGTGGATTGGCGATTACCTGTTAAAGGGACATACCCTAGTTTTTAAACACTAAGGCATATGTTTCACTATTAGTGCCGTTTATGATCACTGAAATCAAACTTTACTTATCCATTTCTCTACAATCGAAGTGTTTCTGGTTATCCTGGTGTTTCTAATACCACAAAATGCATTTTTCATATTTTTAAAAACGTACGTGCGTCTGAGAAGTAACTGTTATGGAGTCGCGTTGTATTCTATTTTTAAGGGTATTTCAACGTCACAGACTCTTGTTTCACTCTGTTGTATCCAAATTTGTGACAGGTTTGTAAATTAGTGTTCATTTTTACGGGTTAAAACTAGAGTCTAAGTGAAAATTATGCTTTAGTGTTTAAAAACTAGGGTCTGTCCCTTTAATGGTTAATGAGATAGAAGTCGAGTCGAGGCCTTACACCTACCCATTGAGTCATTAAACTCGCTTTGAATAGAAGCCGGAGCGAGACATAGCCCAGTGGTACAGTGCTCGCTCAATGCGCGGTCGATGTGGGATCGATACCCGTCGGTGGGCCCATTGGGCTATTTCTCGTTCCAGCTAGTGCACTACGACTGGTATATCAAAGGCCGTGGTATGTACTACCCTGTCTGTGGGATGGTGCATATAAAAGATCCCTTGCTGCTAATCGAAAAAGAGTAGCCCATGAAGTGGCGACAGCGGGTTTCCTCTCTCAATATCTGTGTGGTCCTTAACAGTATTATGTCTGACGCCATATAACCGTAAATACAATGTGTTGAGTGCGTCGTTAAATAAAATATTTCTTCTATTTCTTCTTGAATAGAAGCCGGTCCCAGGATGCAAACCAATAGCATAGGGAATGTGTGTGTGTGTGCGGGGGGGGGGGGGGGGGGGGGGGGCACATGTGCCCAATCAAACCTCTTTTTTCAAATGATTAATTTTATAAAATCATACATATATACGTAATGTACGTCCCCCATATGGTCCAACCCCACCCACCCCCCACCCACCCCCACCCACCCCCACCCCCACCCCAATATAAAATCCTGGCTACGCCAGTGATGCAATTTTCCTGTCCTGGACGGAGGAGCTGGCCGAGGCCGGCACCTGGGCCCAGAACAGGCGTGCGCTACAACAGCTTGTTTTGAATGTGCACGTTAAAGCCTGTGACATGACATGGCAGTGATGCAAACCCAGTGTCTACCAGCCTGATGGCTTAACCTCTACACCACCGAGGCCGGGCTGTCTTCTGAGTTGTCCACACCACCATCTGCATGTCTCATCTACCTCCTCCACGGGTGCGAAGTCTCAATTTACTTTTATGCACCCATATGGCACCCTCGTCTTCGAATGTTCGTTATCACAAATTGTTGGAAACGTTACTGTGTCTAGTATCTTTGCTGAAGACTAGACAGTGCACGGGCAACGTTTGACGTGTGATTTGCGGCAGACAGACTACGAGAACCTGTGGGCTTCGAGCCAATTAGCCAACTTTTGTCTGTCTGACCCGAGACAATGGTCTGGGGCTGGGTGGCCTTCTTCTTTAATGTCGACAAAACGGAAATAATACATTTCTCATTGAGAAAACACTCGACAGCTGCGCCAGCCAAACAATATTCGAAGAAAGAAAAGAAAAGAAAAAAAAAAAACGTCAAAGAGAATTTTTCAACTGGGAATATGGGCAGTGCCATAAATAAAAATAATGTTCTATACGTGGATACTGTTTGTTTTACGAGCTGAACATTTCAAAATGTATCTAAAAAACCAAGCGCAAGTTGGATACATTTTGAACAAGTTGTTGGAAATGGTATCTAACGGACATCACTGAAGTACTCTATTTCTTACACATAAGCCAGTTTGAAAAGAAATGTAAGCGTATTTTTCAACAAAAATATATTTACGGCGTTATTGTTTGCAAAATTAACTTGCACGTCAGAAGTACAAATCTAGGTCATGACGATAGAATATCCAATCAGAAGTCTTTAAATCGATATCCAGTGTATGTTTGATATCGAGGTCTGATACCAAAGGGGCTTCACAAAAAAGCAATTGTTGATACTCTTAGTGGACATTCTTGACTATTTTAAAGCAGACCTTTTTATTATTTGAAAACTGAGATCGGTTCCGAATACATTGAACGATGTAATTATTTAACTAACTAAATGTGATCCGTGCTTCGCACAGAAAAGTTTAAATGAGGTGTAATGGCCCTATACAAATATTGCGGCGCGCGTGTAGGGGCCTATGCAGTATTTATGAAAGTAGTATTTACACGCAATATATGGCACGATGTGTATACCGTAGAAAACTGGACATGAGTCAGAAAAGATCCTTGCGAACTGAAGTATCGGATAATAACAAAGATGGCGGTCTGCAGTGCAGATCGAAAGAGTAGAAGCAATCAGAAGGATCGAAACTGTTAAAAATGCCTTGTATATTATACATGTCTTATAGATTGTTAATCCGGGAAGACAATCATGGACAGTAATGTGATTTCCCTTCAAATTTAAGTAGACCTATAAATCTGATCGGTTGTCAGTTTCGCTTGCAAAAAAAGAAAAGAAAAGATAGATAGAAAAATAAGAAAGAAAAAAGAAGAAGAAGAAAGTCACCAATTTCTGTTCGTTGGCGTGTGGTGTTTTCAAAACAAGTCACACTACAAGTTATTACATTATATAATAGACTAAACAGAAGAAATTTCTTATCCACTCGGACGATTTCGCAAAAGAACAGCCTTTGATGAGTGTATGTAATTCTTTGCAAGCGATAATGATTACCGACTGGGTGTGAACACGAATTTCCAGGGATATCACGTCAACAGGTGAGGAAATATTTATGTTACGCTTTGTCTGAAGAATCCGTCAGGAAACTCATTGTCGCCACGTGGGCCACGCTATACCTTCCAGTTAGCAACAAAGAATATTTTATACCAAAGGCAAATCCACGAATTTTGGAGCGGGGAGGGGGGGGGGGGGGTTGAGGTGATCGAAACTTAAAGTAAGGAAAAATCCAAAATTAAGACAATGTCCACTGCTTAAAGCGCACACGCCCTTCTGGGGTTGGGGTTAGAGTACGGACGCATGACATTCTGGGAAAGGGTCCTTTACTAATTACATAACGTAATGGGATTGGTTTCGACATTTAAAAAAAAAAAATGAAATTATGAAAAATAATTGGTGGAGGAATGGGATCCAAAAAACTCCAATTCAGTGTTTGTATAAGCAGGCAGGACAGCATATTTTACGTCTTGCTGTTGGGCTATTTCTCGTTCCAGCCAGTGACTGACGACTGATATATTATAGGCCGTGGTATGTGCTGTCCTGTCTGTGGGATGTGTATATAAACTATCCCTTGCTGCTAATGGAAAAATGTAGCTGGTTTCCACTCTAAGAATAAATGTCAAAATTACTAAATGTTTGACATACAGTAGCCGATGATTAATAAATCAATGTGATCTAGTGGTGTCGTTAAACAAAATAAACTTTATTGTATGTCTTGGGGCATTGGTTAAAATAGAATAATTTCAATGCGCCTATGGTTGTTTAGCATCCTTAGCTTTTCCTTGTCTAAACCGAAATTAACTACGACATTAACCACTAATTATAGGTGAGAGACAGACAGACAGTCAGACAGAGAAATCAAACGCAATGCTATAATATGTATCCATTCACTGATTTTACCAATGCTTGGAAATATGAAGAACTAATTTATATGGCTGTTATATTTGAATAATAATAATATCTGCCACAGATACAAAATTGGTTATAATATCATTTAATAATATAAAATAAATTCATTATAGTATTAATACTTAACTGATAAGTATAGTGCCTATGAAAATTTAGTTCAGTTCAGTTTAACGTAGTTTGGTTTTATATCCAGTTAAGGTTCAAGCATGCTGTTCTGGGTACACACACACGCACGCACACGCACACACACACACACACACACACATCAACTATCTTGGCTGTCTCTGTAAATAATTTAATACGCATTTGCGAGTGTCCGTCTGCTGGGAATGTCCTTTACTTACGGGAACTCATTAGCCAGAGGCGATAGTAATCCGTATGGCCAAGATCAGGTGGTTCCACGAGAGGATAGCGCTATACAGACCTCCCTGCCAATCATCGCTCCGACTGCCCAGAAGGAGGGTAGCGGGGTCTTGTCATGATAAACAACTCATCGCCAGTAACCTGACCCCCCCAGGCGCGATTACCTGTCAGTCTCGCGTGCCTTTAAAAGCGCGTGATACCGTAAGACGATCAAAGCGCAAGAAAGATTTTATGTTCATTGTGCGAGTAAACTGCCGATCCATTCAAAACTTTTGAATTGTTTTTCTCATTTTGATTTCACTACGTATGCCAATTGAAACATAGCGTCTGGAAGTCTGAAGATATCGATAGCTTGGCTAACAAAACACTTGTGTTGGTTGTACTGCATATCGATAGTTTGGCTAACAAACACTTGTGTTGCTTGTACTGCATTGATATTGCAGATAGTATTTAAAGTATATTAAAACTTCAGACTCAAAGTTTATTTTATTAACAATCAAAGCACATACACTTTCCTAGAATCTGAACGATTTTCAGAGGTGTTTTCTTTATTACTGATAGCTGCAACTGGACGTTGAGTGTATGGACATTTTGGAATCGCGCTTCTTCTTCTTAAGAGGTGCGTTCGTTAACCTCAAACCAAAAGAGACATTGTTAGTAAAGGAAAACTTCACAAGTCAAGGCAGTACTAGATGGCTCTACAGAACCTTGTGTTTGCGTGTTTTTTCTTTGCCGGTTCCATACGTTTTAGCACCGGTCATGCCATTTCGTCAGACTACAACGTCGGCGACGAGGAAACCACCGTTGATCCCTCAACAACAACATCATCATCCTCAGTTGTCTTCATGAACAGAGCGGAGTAAGTACAACTACAACTACAAATACAACTAACTAGGTTTGGTCCTCATAACGATGGTACAACCGTAGCATACAAATTACAGTTTTGTTTTGTTTAACGACACCACTATAGCACATTGATTAACAGCTATTGGATGTCAAACATTTGATAACTTTTGACTAGTAGTCTCAGAGGAAAGCCTCTTCATTTTTATATGCCCATTTTCCACAGACAGAACACCATCGCGGCCACAGCATCTGTCGTGGTGCACTGATTAGGACATAAAACAGACAATGGGTCTACTGACATGGTTTCATCCTACGACGCAAACACCTCATAGAGAAAAGATCGAATCACCTTGTCTAGGGGGCTCTGGACTTGTGCTCCCGCGTGAATTTTTTAAATTTAATTTGCTGGCTTTAAACGCCTTTTCTTGGCATCTGAATCGCAAAATTGGCCATTTTTATAAAACAATTTTAAAACTATTTTCATGATTATTTAGCATAGTAAGGCCTATTTTAGCCCAATAATATTTTCATTTACTTTCCTTAAACGCACTAGATCTCGATTAAGTGTGTGTGTGTGGGTGGGTGGGGGGATTCAGGGGCTAAGACGTCTAGGTGGGTCCGGGGATAAAAAATATTAATTGGATGACTTTAAATGTGGCATCTGAATCGCAAAATTAGCCATTTTTGAAACAATAATTTGTTTATTATTTTAAGGCTTATTTTGCATAGTATTATAATCCAAGAATGACTATTTAGATAAGCTGAAGCACGTTACTCTTTGGTCTAAATCGCTAAATCGTCAATTTTAGCGTTGACAACCGTCACTGAAACGGTTACCGCTATGTTTCGCTGGAAGCAGTTTGTTTCTGTGACTTTTTTTGTTCTTGCAAGTGAAACGTCATCTGGAGGGAACCAGCCGGCGCTTGTGCAGGGGAGGGGGATTCGGGGATCAGCCTCATTCCCCCACCCCCGCGCAATCATTTTTTTCTTTTCAATACATTTCCATGGGGAGCATGTCCCGACCCTCCCACTCTCCATACACTTCACTTACCAGTCTAGATCCGCCCACCCTTTGCTAAAATTCATGCATACGCCCTCATTGAAATACTTTTATATTATTGTGTGTTATCAAGTGGAGTTATCGAACACCACTGGACGAATTAAACACTCAGAGGCTTAAAATACAGCATCTTTCCGTATTGGAATCAACGACAATCAAACAAACAAAAACAAAACAATAACAACAAAAACAAAAACAAAACAAAAATTAATCAGAATACATACTGCTGAATAGTGTTTCTTGGGACTAGGAGCATCAGATTCTGAGTGTCATTTGTTCGTTAAATATTGCGGTTCTATATTTTGCGATGTATTTTTTATATATGTACATTACCACATTTGTACTATTTCATCATCTACATATAGTGGGGGCGATCTGATTTGTGACGAACTGGCTCGCGGACGAAACGTTTGGTACCCACATTAAGACCACCTGTCGTTGTGCATTATGCTTACGTTACTATTGGAGTTACACTCTTGGGGTGCCAAAAAAAATAATTATGGCGGCAATAACCAAGATTGTGTTTACATTGTATGAATAAAATAACATCGGTAGGCATATTATAGTCATTGAGGGGTCACATATTACTGGTGGCCACATGTTATATTTTGACATGTTGTATGTGAAAGTAAATGAAAAGAAGAGAATTGTGGATCCGTTTCTTTTATTTTCGTACGATCGCAGAATTCTTGTGTTATATATTTAGGTTTTCACTCGCTCATCCAAATAGCCGATGATTTATAAATCAATGTGCTCCAGTGGTGTCGTTAAACAAAACAGCCTTTTCATGGCCCCTACGTTTGCCGTAAAGGTAAAACCATCCCAATTGTACTTCCTACTAACGGCAATGCTATTGCTGTACCTTTATCCCCTCTTGCCGTCGATGTCCCTCAATAAATCATATAGTATTTGGTCTTGAATGTTATTGGAAAACTACCTTTATTTATGTTGTCCCATAAAAGTACTTGAATTTCTCAGTGAAAATCATTAAATGCAACGAAACTTGTTGTTTGGATTGTGTAAAGTTATAGTTTCGGAAATGCCAACATTTTACGAGTAAGAAAGAAATGTTTTATTTAACGACGCACTCAACACATTTTATTTACGGTTATATGGCGTCAGACATATGGTTAAGGACCACACAGATTTTGAGAGGAAACCCGCTGTCGCCACTGCATGGGCTACTCTTCCGATTAGCAGCAAGGGATCTTTTATTTGCGCTTCCCACAGGCAGGATAGCACAAACCATGGCCTTTGTTGAACCAGTTATGGATCACTGGTCGGTGCAAGTGGTTTACACCTACCCACTGAGCCTTGCGGAGCACTCATTCGGGGTTTGGAGTCGGTATCTGGATTAAAAATCCCATGCCTCGACTGGGATCCGAACCCAGTACCTACCAGCCTGTAGACCGATGGCCTACCACGACGCCACCGAGGCCGGTCATTTTACGAGTAATGCCGATTAAAGAGATTACGAAAATATGCAACAGTCGGAAACGCTCGATCCGGAACCAAAATTCTCCGAATATGGTGCGCAATCCGAATTTACCACAGGTAACAGCTGGTGGCGATCTTGACAATGTATATGTGTTGTTTTATTTACACAAAAAACAAAAAACAAAACAAAACTATCCCCCTCACCCCCAAAAAAGAAAAAAACCCTTAAAGTCTTGCAGTTTGCACACCCGCTTATTCGAGAGATGGACAAACAGTTACGAAGAAATCCAGATGCGTGCATATTTTGATAAGAAAGTGACATTAAATTCGTAAAAAAAATATCGACACGATTGCGAACATTTGTTGAAGTAAATACGTCGCGCTTACGATTTCGTTATTCGTACACGATCAAACCGGCGGCCAAGTCCTGTATTGTGGCAAATGTAAATTACGACGTAATATTCTATGACGTATAACACTTTCATTGGTTGATAATAACACTAAATCATTGCTAATTTGCATGTAAAAGAAGAACAGAAATAGAGCTGAAAAGAGAGAAAACCAAAAACCCAAAAATGGTCATTGTATGTGAAATAAAACTAATAGTATTAAAAACAAATTTATAAAGAAAAATACTGACTTTTTTGGAGGGTAATATTCAATATATCAACAAATGCCAAGTAGGTGCAGGACAGATTATGTAAAATTGAGGAGGGAAATAGGTTCAGCCAAACGTTTAGCACTAGAATGAAACAATAACGATGACCATATAGCAAATTATCTTCATGTTAAATGATAATGCCATCTAATTATTTATTTAATATTTACAACTTTTATCTTAATTTGGTGACAGGTACATCTTCAACTATGACAATCACACATTTTGACCAGCATGGCATGGCGATTCGGTACCATAGATTCGAGTCCCAGCAACGGCATGGGACAATTTGTGAGGCCAAAAAAGATTTAATCATCCCCTGCGCCAGTGCGTTAATATCTATGTATGTAACAGTCAACTTCGACATACATACAATATATAGATATTCATACATTAATACATACTAGCCAGTGCCAGGTCTGCCCACTGTTTCATGCACGTATTCGGGATCGACCACGTAGATTGTAGGCCCCATGCATGTAGTTGACTTAAAGAGCATCCTTTTTATGGGAGGCGAGACGTAGCACAGTGGTACAGCGCTCGCTCGATGCGCGGTCGGTGTGGGATCGATCCCTGTCGGTGGGCCCATTGGGCTATTTCTCGTTCCATCCAGTGCACCACTTCTGGTATATCAAAGGCCGTGGTATGTACTACCCTGTCGGTGGGATGGTTATTAATCATTCTGAATACAGTGTGTATTGAAAAAGAAACAGCTTTTAAAATAATATTCAGCAAATATTAGCTCGAAAATGGGGGGGGAAATAGTTTTAAAAATAGAAATTTTCCCCTTCCTACCTACAGTACCCTATTTGTGTGTGTGTGTGGGGGTGGGGGGGGGGGGAGGGGGCATGTCACAGGAACCAAATAATGTTTGTCTTGGCCTTTGTAGTATTATGACTATTATGACCATCTACTTTGTTATTATTATTATTACTACTATTATTATTAGCATTTTTCTTACCATACAAGTACCATATATACAAGTCATGTACTTCATGTATTCTAATTAATATTTTCTGTGGCAATGAATCAGGGCTCCCCAACCATGACACTGTGCAAATGAGCTGGGGGGGGGGGGGGGGGGGGGGGGGGGGTTGGGGACAATAAAAATAAATAAAATAAACAAGCAAACCCTCATTTCAAGGGCAGGGCACCCATAAGCGTACGAGACGGGGGTGGGGTGGGGAAGGGGCTACCCTCCAAGTGTTGGAGCAAATCCTCAAATTCCGGCAAAAACGATAGAGATATGTGGGCAAAATGTGCTAACCTCAAACCTTTTTAACATGTATTTCCACCATTCTACCAGCAAAATAGTAATCTATGTAAAAATGCTTAGTGATTAGTTTGCACTACTAATAGCTGTTTGGCAGAAATGCTAATATGAATAAATGTTGTTATTCAGATTCGGGCATTGTCGTTTAATTAGGGCAAAAAAAGAGCCTGCACCCCTACAAAAATGGGAGGCCGTACGCCTATGAGGGCACCAAGACCACTGTTTGTCAAATTTTAAAACCTGTATCTCGCCTTTGTTTCCCTTTGTTAAGGACGAGACAAAAAAGAAAGCATGTCATTATGAGATTGCAGTCTGTGACAGACGTTTATTGTTTTGAAAGTTCTGGTAACCGATCAACTTCCAATACTTTCCGTTTTCGTGCAGTTCACACATCATAAAGAAAATGGTTATTGTTACTAATATAGTAAATAACTATATATATTTCAGGCGCTTTGTTGTTGGTTTGCCAAGAACATAGTAAATCATTGTTATGTGAAGGGGTGGACCTCATTATACAATCGAGCTAAAAACAATTACTTAATATGATTTGATTTTCAAAATGACATCTTGTCTGAAAGGGGGGGGGGGGTAGAACAATCCCACCCCACCTCTGTATTCGGTACTGGAATATATTCAGACACTCGGACATCCTCTGTTTTGAAATGGAAAGGAAAGAATACTTTGTATCTCTGATTCCTCCACACAGGCTACTTCTACCGAAAAGCAGCAACAGATCTATTATATATACTTTTCCGTAGACAGGACAGCACATACTTCGGTCTTCGATGTACCAGATGTAGGACACTGGTTGTTGTTCGATATACCTGTCGTCAAGTTGGATGTTTGATCGGACTACACTGGTTGAGGCGAGGGAAAAGCGGAATCCTTCGACAATGATCGATTCCACCATAATCCATAGCACTGGTGTACCGTCCGCCAGGGAGGTACCCTCCGTCCTTCTCTATTTGTTTGAATTATCGCACGCTGGAATGTAATAGGGCGCATACCTCCCGTGCAGGTAACACATCTAATCTGATGCACACTGGTGTGGCAAAGACGAACTGTAATCTAAGGAGCCATTACGCAAGATAATCATTAAAATATTTGTTTTCGTTATGCTCTGACATTTCTATCACTTGCTACAGACTAAACACTTCGTGTGAGAGAATTGCTTGAAGTAATTGGTAAGTGAAGTGAAACATGGAAAACAGTGGGATCTTGAATGTCAGATCCGGTATCAATTTACTAAATTAGAGACATCAGTAGGCCTACAGCCAAACCGCTGTTGGCTTCTAACAATTGGACATTTCTAAGTTTATGCAGTGCGCATAATCCATGTGCACTTTAGGTGAAGTATGACCCGTACTTACGTAATGTCTTGTGAATAACACAATATATGGCTACGTCTACACTTATTGTGTACGTTTTTGTGTGAAACGTCACGTAATTGTGAATTCTTATGAATAACGCAACCTAGTTTTGTATTTGTCAAAACTGTCATGTTCTTGTGACGTACGTATCGCAAAATGCACGTGCATTTCTATGAATTAAAATGTGCAGTTATATGAATATCTGCTTATGTGTGCATTAATGCGGTACATCACACACTTGTGTATTTAAAAGTACATGTGCATGTATATCTTTTTGAAGCACGTTACTTTTGTCTGCAGATTGCTTTCCTTATGCTACTATTTGTGAGTACATTGTTAATATCTCCAGTTAGGGGAACACACTGAACTATTTTTGAGGTATGACTCAAATATCTGCCATGTATGTGGTATATCGATATAAAGGCATTCCATTGGCTGCTCCACGGCCAATAAAATTAAAAATACTGTGCAAGCAGAACTGCCGTAAATAAGTTGTAGATGGAAAAGACCGTTAAATAGTATGTTTGTTTGTTGTGTTTTATTTTGTTGTTGTTGGGTTGTTGTTGTGTGTGTTTGTTGTTATTTTGTTTGTTTGTTGTTGTTTGTTTTTTTGGGGGGTTTTTTTTGTGTTTTTTTGCGTGTGTGGTTTTTTTTTTGGGGGGGGGGTTGGGGGGATATGTAAGAAATAAAAATAGATACCATTTATCTTACCCTTCTTCGTTTAAAAATGTATTCAACTCGCTTTCGCTAGTTTTAAAAATCTACTTCATTCACATAAGATAAAGGGTTTTTTGTTTTTGGTTGTTTTTGTTTTTTTTGTATCTGGCTAAAGGTTTGCTTTGTTAGTTTGCAGAGAGAATGATGATGATGATGATGTTGATGATTATGGTTGTGGTGATAATGATGACGATGACGATGATGATGATGATGATGATGATAATGTGCAAATAATATAGACGTGTTTACACTTGTTTTGTGGTCTGTGTTTATGAAATAAGACATGTGCCGAGTCACTACTATTTCGTCACCACGTGCTGTTATTTCATCATCTTGTTTTCAACATCTCGAGGCTGTGTTCACATTAACTCCCAACGTCAGAGTTCCGTTAATATTATAGCTAGTTCCACGCACATACTTTCTTAATGATGTTTACTATTTTTCAGACAGGTGGATCAAAATATACAAAATATCACTAATAAAACAAACAAAGATTTGTTTTATCTTGGCAATAAATATACACATGTATGCAGGCCCGTACGCAGGATTTTTAATGGGTGGGTGCGAATTGCTCATGATGGGACCAATCAACATAAAAATAACCCCTCAAAACAACAACGATTACGTAACGTTATTTAAATTTAATAGAGAAAAGTGGACCTTTAGTAATTTAGGGGGGGGGGGGGGGGGGAGGGTGCGTACACACCCGTCGCACCCCCCCCCCCCCCCCTGCGTACTGGCCTGTGTATGTAATTCTATTTTATTCAGTACCAATGTGTCAAGTACCCTTGTATTTGAAATATGTATGGGGTACCTGTAAAACTAAGTACTACTACAATATTGTGCCAAACTTGGGGTGTTCTAACAACATCCTGTTATATCCACACAAAGAAGGAGCAATGAAAGCTTCCACTTTCTTTATTTAGCACTTCGTAGTTGATGTTATCATATATCTATGAGTAATACTTTGCTTGGTATGTTGCTGCTGGCCCCCCACTTTTCAGATATTTTGTTTTATATTTGCTTTATAATAGTGTAAAAGTGTGTGAATATAAAAGTGCCCCCCCCCCCCCAACCCCATTTTTTGGCACCTTCCTACGCCAGTGGTACTACTATTAAATGACAATGCATGAAGTATTTTTGTTAGCCACCTATGTTAACACTGTCGTTTATGGCATTCTATTTGGCATAGTACAACCAACAGTACCGCCAGACTGCCGACACGACTGACCGCAGACCGGCACTGACCAGCGTAACCCGGTCAGGTCGTCTGTCTGGCCAGACAGGAAAGAATGCAGCCAAAACAAGACGGCACCTGGACAAACAGACGTGCTTGACCGCGTCAGTGACCGCTTGTTCCACTTCCTGCAAGCTTTCACCGGCCTCGGTGGCGCAGTGGTTAAGCCATCGGACTACAGGCTGGTAGGTACAGGTTCGCAGCCCGGTACCGGCTCCAACCCAGAGCGAGTTCTTAAGGGCTCAATGGGTAGGTGTAAGGCCACTACACCTTCTTCTCTCTCACGAACCACTAACCAACTAACAACTAATCCACTGTCCTAGACAGACAGCCCAGATAGCTGAGGTGTATGCCCAGGACAGCGTGCTTGAACCTTAATTGGATATAAGCACGAAAATAAGTTGAAATGAAGGCAGAAAATATTTTATTTAACAATGCACTCAACACATTTTACTTTACGGTTATATGGCGTCAGACATATGGTTAAGGATCACACAGATATTGAGAGAGGAAACCATTCATCGTCCCGCCCCTGCGAGGATGATGAAGCGTTGAAAGTTGGGGCGGGATGTGACTCATTGTTAAAGCGCTTGCCTGATGCGCGGTAGGTTTAGGATCGATTCCCATCGGTGGACTCATTGGGCTATTTCTCGTTCCAGCCAGTGCACCACGACTGTTATATAAAAGGTCGTGCTATCCTGTCTATGGAGTGTTGCATATAAAAGACCTCTTGCTACTAATGGAAACATGTAGCGGGTTTCCTTTTTAAGCCCGATATATGTCAAAATTACCAAATGTTTGACATTCAATAGTCGATTATTAATGTCCTACGTAATTGTGAAGATGGTTCAGCTGACCATGACTTGGAATATTGTCTCCTACCTTGACCTCAGCGTAACAATGTGTGTGTGTGTGCGTGTGTGTGTGTGTGCGTGTGTGTGTGTGTGTGTGTGTGAGAGAGAGAGAGAGAGAGAGAGAGAGAGAGAGAGAGAGAGAGAGAGAGAGAGAGAGTCAGACAGACAGACAGACAGACAGACATACATACAGAGACAGACATAGAGAGAAGAGGGAGACCGACAAAGGGAGGCATACAGACATATAGGGAAACATAGAGGGTGAGACATTCAGAGGCACATGCAGACATACACACAGAGTGAGAGTGAGAGAGAGAGAGAGAGAGAGAGAGAGAGAGAGAGAGAGAGAGAGAGAGAGAGAGAGAGAGACGGGGTGGGGGGGGGGGGTGTCTTTGTGTCTATGTTGTTGGGTTTTTTTTGTATGTTGGGTTTTTGGGGGGGTTTATTGGGTTTTTTTTGTTCCTTTTACTTTTCTTAAAATGAACTTTTTCTGCTCTTGAACATCTACTCTAGAAATAAATATAAGATCTAATACTGTATGCAATACCTATTGATGAGATTCCGTTCACAATGTGTTAGCCAGACTTTGAAAGGCAAATACACGTACGCACGTTCGCACACTACCCGACCCTGTCCTAGCGTACGTCTGCTACCCCACTCCCGCTTTTTGAGTTTATACCAGACTAGTATAATATGTTGTTTTCCCAGTCGAGTTAGCGTGACTTTCTTTTAAAAAAATATTGACTGTCTGACCCAGTTTGAGAAAAACTAGATCACTCCGCACTGAGACGTTGGTGATCAAGAGTCGGTGAATGGTTGGGTGGTCCTGGCGTGCAATACATTCCCTCTCGTTTATTTATGGCTCTCCCCCGATATTACTAGCAACAATCGCGTAAACAACAAAATGCCTGTTTGTGGCTTTGTCACTCGACGGCTTTCGGTCATTCATCAAAAACCGCCATCAAAGCCAGGAAGTGGCGCTGCGGCATAAGCATGCGCATAGACCGGTGTGTTTAGCATTCACAGAAGAAGAAAAAAAATACCTAGACTATGAATGAGAAAGCCCTTGGTGAACCTCCTTCCTGTTCGGTGCCGGCGGGACAATTTCCACTCGCGAACTTGATCTCAGAAAGGGCGGGCAATGCTAATGTCTGTGGCTGTACGAACCAATGGTTTAACAATCATGACATCGCCGGTATTTACATATTTGGTAGTCGCGTCAGTACAACTGTATCAGCATCTTTTACAGACTACTCACTAGCGTAGAAAGCTGGTGTGTGTGTGTGTGTGGGGGGGGGGGGGGGGGGGGGTGGTGCCCCTCACTTTTCAGATATTTTGCTTTATATCGGCTTTATAATAGTGTAAAAGTATGTAAATATAAAAGTGTGCCCCCCCCCCCCCCCCACTTTTTGGCACCTTCCTACGCCAGTGTTACTATACAACCCCTGCAATTAAGAAAATTACCACGGCAAAAAAAAAAAAATGCCGCTTAGAATGAAAAACTCCGCGGCAATCTGCACGGCATTGCCGATTGCCGCGGGCAATTGCAGGGGTTGCTATATGTACCGTTGTAGTATGGTACAAGCCCTCGCAAGGAATTACAGAAGGTTGGATTCATTTGCGAACTTCGGTGACCCGAAGGGCCCCGAGTTCTCTGGCCGGAGTGTCGCCGTAGCACGTTTATTTACATGTCAATAAACGTAGTGCCGTGACCTGATTAATTTACATGACTACATCTCATTTGCAAAGTTATCAAATTCTGAAACAATGTGATCTTTAAAATATTACATACTTTAATATCTTTAGTGTGTGTGTGTCTGTGTGTGTGTGTGTGTGTGTGTGTGTGTTTATATTTGTGTTTATATTTATTTATTTATTTCAGTTATAGAGAACTACGCCTTGAACACATTCGACGTGAAATATTACAACGTTTGGGATGGAGAGAACCGCCCAAGATAAACAGCCAATCAGTGGCGGATGTTCGCCAGGTCCTTGCCAGTGAATACAATAATTTATTACACGCCAACCAGCTGACAGAAGAGAGACGCTGTTTCTCCACGTCATGTACGTTTACTAACCAAGATGCTGAATTTCCTTTCTTGTTATTAATGTATAGCATATGAAAAAAAATACAGTGATTTGCTGTTAAAAATCAAACAAGGAGGCTTGGTGTGTTCGTTAGTACACTTGAAGTAACCCCATTTAAAAATAGTTAAATAAGTTTAATCCTATGTCCAAATATTATTTAGTTTTTTTAAATAGTTGATACAGTATTGACCAGTCACATTTCACTTTTTATACGCTATCCGCAGCAAATAGTAATACTAATTTATAAATAAAAAAAAACGACAATACCGGTGATCCCCAAAACAAAGCAGAAAAGAAACACCCCAACCCCAAAATTGGCATCCAAATTGAGCATGGCTATATAATACAAAGATGCTGTGTTAAACAGTTAAAAAATAAATGTATAATTTCAAAAACCGCAACTAATAAAAGCACACCAATTTTTTTTTAAAAATTGATTTTTAAAAAAACAAATAGTGAGTGGAACCCTCCTCTCCCTGTTTAGATTGCATCCTTCGATTACAAGTACAGTATTAAAAACACTACCCCGAGTTCATAAGCGAACGAGACGTGGCAAATTAGGGCAAATATGATACAGATATTCGGACAAAATGTGCTAACCTGAGACCTTTTTACCATGTATTTCCATCATTCTGCCCTCAAAATTAGTTGTAATCCATGTAAAAATGTGTAGTGATTCGTTTGGAACCCTGTTTGGCAGTAATGATAATATAAATAAATGTTGTTATGCAGATTCAGGCATTTTCGTTTAATTCGGGCAAAAGGCAGTCTGCCAATACACCCCTACGAAAATGGTAGCCCGTACGCCTATGCCCGAGTTTTCTGCAATTTTAAGACATGTTCGACTAAATTGTGGTTCTTTGTTTTTGTTTTTGTATTTTTAATTGTTTGGTGGTGTTTATTTATTTATTTATTTATTTTATTCTTAACACTGTATCTAGTGAAAACAAAGCAACAATATTTTATTGCAGGTAACTTGCATCGAAACATCAACACGACACTGTGGTCTAACCGAAACAGTCTGGGCTGGCGATTGTACACGGGCGGGACGGCCCGTCTCAAGAACTCCATACGCAATGTCGTCACGGCACAACTGAAACTGTTCCTACGAATCCCCGAAGGTAAATCATTGGCGTCTTCTCTCAGAATGTAAAACCTTCATTTCACACTAGAGGTAGGCTTACTTCCGTCTCAAAAACTCTATACGCACAGCACAACTGAAACTGTTCCTTGGAATAAACAATGACCGTATGAGACGGGGGTGGGGGGGGGGGGGGGGGGGGGGGGGGGGGGGGTGGTGGTAATCCCCCCAATGTAGGAGCAAATCCTTAAATTCAAGCAAAAACGATACAAATATTCGGGCAACATGAGCTAGCCTAAAATCATATCATTTTCTGTTTTTCCATCACTCTACCCGCAATGTTAGTTGTAGTCCATGTAAAAATGCTTATCATGCAACCATGCTTCCTATTGACCTGATAACCCCTACCTGATAATTAGAAGTGTTATCATGTCACTAGGAAATGAGTTGTGCGCATGACGGATGTTTGCTAAATTTTCAGGTAGGTTGTTTTCTAATTTTTTAAACATCCATATCATCAATAATTGTTGAACACTTCATGTAACGTTAAGTTACCTCTTATTTTTCAATTCTCCGTTATTCGCTCCCATTCGGAATTAACCAGCGTTTTGAAGTAAACATTTTGAAACACAAATGCAAGTAGCTTCCTGCAAAGAATGTTTACATTGAAAGAGCGTCTGACGTCACAGTCACTAGCAGTCAAGTGTTGTAGATCGTCTTCAGGTCACACATAAACTTGATTTTATTTTCACAGAAAAAGGTACAAATAGTGTAATGTTGTGACACAACAGACTTTGAAATATAATCATAGTATTTTATTTAAAATTTGGAAACACATAACTTTTGCGTTGGTTATGCCATTCCCAAGCATCTTCATAAATCAAGGCTAATATTCGTTCCTCGTATTCAGCCTTGATACATGTAATCAAGATTACTGATATCCACTACTAGCGCCCTCTATTGGAAGAAAATTTGTAACACCGATTATGTCCCTTACACGATGACATCGCTGACCAATCACAGCATCGGTAACATGTGACAATCTTGAAAGCAATATAAAAAATTAACCGCCGAAACCTTTTTTTTAACATATCGTGTCAAACACGACACGTTTCCACGGACGCTGACGCTGCCATCTTTGTTTACAATAACAAGGGAATCTATAAGGAGCGTTGCGATTCGTTGCAATCAGATCTCATCGCATCCAATGAAATTTAAGCATTTTGTGGCACGATTTCTTGACTACATGTATCAAGGCTGAATACGAAGAACGAATATTAGCCTTGATTTATGAAGATGATTCCCAAGATGCTTTCGGGCACCTGCTATTGTCCGACTTCCGGTAGTAGTTTCTACACGATAAAACTAATACTTTCTATACCGCTTTTGACTGAAACATATGACAAAAATATTACTTGAAAGGGGTTGCATGATAAAACAAAAAAAAATATATATCAGGTTACTTCGTTTTAATATCGTGGTTATTTAGCTCGCCTATTAAACCGTTATCTAAACCTCGCCAAATAACCACGATATCGAAACGTAGTAACCCGATTTTCTATATTTAATGATTAATTGGCATCCATATATAGTTGTTTGGCAGTAATGCTAATATGAATAAATGGGGTTTTCGGATAGAGCTCATTAGAATGTGTAGCACGGGACAGTTCATTAGAATGTGTAGCACGGGACAGAGCTCATTAGAATGTGTAGCACGGGTCAGTTCATTAGAATGTGAAGAAAGGGATAGAGCTCATTAGAATGTGTAGCACGGGTCAGTTCATTAGAATGTGTAGCACGGGACAGTTCATTAGAATGTGTAGCACGGGACAGAGTTGATTAGAATGTGTAGCACGGGACAGTTCATTAGAATGTGTAGCACATTCACAGAGCTCATTAGAATGTGTAGCACGGGTCAGTTCATTAGAATGTGTAGCACGGGACAGTTCATTATAGAATGTGAAGAAAGGGACAGAGTTCATTAGAATGTGTAGCACGGGTCAGTTCATTAGAATGTGCAGCACGGGACAGTTCATTAGAATGTGTAGCACGGGACAGTTCATTAGAATGTGAAGAAAGGGACAGAGTTAATTAGAATGTGTAGCACGAGACAGAGCTCATTAGAATGTGTAGCACGGGACAGAGCTCATTAGAATGTGTAGCACGGGTCAGTTCATTAGAATGTGAAGAAAGGGATAGAGCTCATTAGAATGTGTAGCTCGGGACAGAGCTCATTAGAATGTGTAGCACGGGACAGAGCTCATAATGTGTAGCACGGGTCAGTTCATTAGAATGTGTAGCACGGGGCAGTTCATTAGAATGTGTAGCACGGGACAGTTCATTAGAATGTGAAGAAAGGGACAGAATTCATTAGAATGTGTAACACGGGACAGAGTTGATTAGAATGTGTAGCACGGGATAGTTCATTAGAATGTGTAGCACGGGGCAGAGCTCATTAGAATGTGTAGAACGGGGCAGAGCTCATTAGAATGTGTAGCACGGGGCAGAGCTCATTAGAATGTGTAGCACGGGACAGTTCATTAGAATGTGTAGCACGGGACAGTTCATTATAGAATGTGTAGCACGGGACAGAGCTCATTAGAATGTGTAGCACGGGTCAGTTGATTAGAATGTGAAGAAAGGGACAGAGTTCATTAGAATGTGTAGCACGGGACAGTTCATTAGAATGTGTAGCACGGGTCAGTTCATTAGAATGTGAAGAAAGGGACAGAGTTCATTAGAATGTGTAGCACGGGACAGAGCTCATTAGAATGTGTAACACGGGACAGAGTTGATTAGAATGTGTAGCACGGGGCAGTTCATTATAATGTGTAGCACGGGACAGTTCATTAGAATGTGTAGCACGGGACAGAGTTGATTAGAATGTGTAGCACGGGATAGTTCATTAGAATGTGTAGCACGGGGCAGAGCTCATTAAAATGTGTAGCACGGGGCAGTTCATTAGAATGTGTAGCACGGGTCAGTTCATTAGAATGTGTATCGTTGCAGGTTTCCGATGTAACAACTCGACGAACGTGACGGCGAGTTCCAGCGCTCGTTTCCTGGTGTCTGTCTACCAGTTCATCCGTCCGCTCAGAATGAGAACGCAGAGAACACGCAGGCGAAGTAAGCTTTCAGGTTAAACCGTCTTTGTTTAACGACACCAATAGAGCACCTCGATTTACTCACATCATACTATCATGAACTAGTGCATGTTTTGCCCGTCTAAAAATTGAAATATAGCGTCTCGCGCGTACGTACTTGCTATGTGCGTACGTAACAAGACAATGCCATCCCTCTAGAAGGAGTTCATGTTTCGCTTGTCTGTGTTGACGGTCAGGGTCTTTATTACTAAAACTAAAAACACGACGTCAAGGCTCTAGCAATTTCATTTCTTGGCACGGCGTGAGGCGACTACCGCGAACTGTGACGTTTATTAAATTATAATAACAATAGGGTAGTAAACATGATGCATATATGACATTCGATACTTCTTCTATATTACGACAGTTAGCATTTGCTGTAAATTACATGCGCGGATCCATGTGTGGATAAATTGAGCATAAATGTGTTGTACGCTGGGGTTGTATTAGGCGATCTGGTAGATACTGAGTTCGCAGCCCGGTACTTGGTCCCACCCAGAGTGAGGTTTAACGGCTCAGTGGGTAGTTGTACGACCACTACACCGACGTATCTGTCACTAATAACCACTAGTCCACTGTCCTTGATAGACCGCCCAGACAGTTGAGATGCGTGCCCAGGACAGCGCGCTTGAAACGTAATTTGATATAAGCACAAAAATAAGCATAAATGACTTGTCGCACATTGCTATTCCATTCCTCGTATTTCAGTTCAGAACAGAAAGCGAATGATAGATGCCCGGATGGTTAGTTCCCACAACCAGTGGGTGTCGCTAAACGTGAAGACGGCCGTCTCTGAATGGGTAACTGAACGGAGACATAATTATGGCTTCGAGATCGGAGTGCGGGATGAAAGCGAGAACGAGTGTAATGCCTCGGTGATGTTTGTACCTGTAATCTGCGACAGGCCAGTCGGTAAGATCAAAGACAGCTTACAAATAAATATATTAACTGACTGCAATTATTGCCCTTATTTCAACAATCGAATTGCCACATACTGTACCCAGATTTGAGAACAAGACCAGTTCGATTATTGGAATTAGAGAATATATAATTTGTTGAATGTGTACGCATAAAACAGTGACGTCACTAGTTAATGCGTGTAACACACTTCCAGGATTTCTCTCATAAAATAAAATAAAATTCTACTAGTAAATGGAATTATTTGGTTACAATTTTTTGTAGGCATATAACAGTAACTGAAGGTATAAAATTTGTTTCAAAACAAATATTAATAAATATGTTTGGCGGGAATCACCATTATTGCAACTTTGACATAGCACCTCTAAATCTTTCTCCCACACGTGATGCCAAACATCTCACAGAGTATTGTCTACAAAGTTGTGTAACACACGATTATTTTTAATATTCCTTTTAATATTCCTTTTAATATTCCTTGTTGAAACTTGATATCAGCTGGTAGGCCTAATCTCTTTTGTTTCTAAATATTCCTTTTAATGAATGAATGTTTAATATGTTGAAACTTGATATCAGTTGGTAGGCCTAATCTATTTTGTTTCTAATATTCCTTTTAATGCATGAATGTTTGATATATTAAAACTTAATGTCAGTTGGTAACCTTTATTGTTTTTAATATTTCTTTTAATAGATGAATGTTTGATATGTTGAAATTTGATATTATTTGGTAATCTTTTTTGTTTAGAAATGGGCTGTGTAGAGGAAGATGTGAACACAACTCCCATTTTTACTCCCATTTTGCCCTGGGCCCGACCGGATGTGGAGACGAACTTTCCTTATTTGGAGGTTTCCTACAACGTCAGGCGACGAACGTCACGTGACACGAGTCACGTGGTGCAGGGATCTTTCCAGAACGAATCCCCATTGGATCTGGGACATAATCAATGTTTTGGAGTGAAAACTCGTATTGAGATAAAGGGTACGTGGTACTAATTCGTAGAAGCATCGAGGACCTTGTTAAAACTTCGTTTAGCCTTTATCTTGTGTAGAGAGTTGTCAACTTTATAATGTTTTAAAATTATAGGTTTAATCATAAATTATTTCAAAATGAAGATACAATATGCAGTTTTTAATATTAAAAATAAAATAAAAAATATATATATATATTTGAACTAGGCGAAGTCATTATTATCCAGAATGAACATTAAATTGAGGATTAGACATCATATGACATGCTTTTGTTCCCAGAATAAAAATCTTTCTAGCGTCTATTGTTCAAAGATTATTGTTACAATTACACTTTCAATTTTGATACAAAACCACATTACTATTATTTAAATCTGAAAAGCAAATACAAATAAAGCTGCTTATGCCATTGTGTAAAACTTGCAAAAGTTATCCCCTGGTAATACAATTATTTCAATTCTGATATCTTTTGTTACACTTTGGAAAATCTGCATATCTTATTGGTTTAAAGAACCTCTTGTTTAATAGACACTCGTATTCCAATATAATATGTAAGTAAACATTTGTTACTAAACATTTTCAGAAAAATGGATTTTGAGCCCGAGTCATTTTACTTCACTGGTTTGTTCTGGCACGTGCAAGAAGCAACAAACAGACAAGGTGAGTAATTTGCTGTTGAACCATGGGAAACTCCCAAATGTCATTCATCATTTGGTTCATTGTTTTATTGTTTCTCCTCTTACGAACAATATCTTTTTATTATTTTAATTTGTTATTGTTTCTCCCCTTACGAACAGTATCTTTTTATTATTTTAATTTGTTATTGTTTCTCCCCTTACAAACAATATCAATTATATTTTTAGGTACTGGGATGTTGTTAAACGTCAGTTGTTTATGGGCGAATGCACAAATTACGAAATAAGATAAATTATATCAGGAACCCCTTTCTGTCTGGCTACACTACACGAACAGTTTGTGAAAGTGCCCACCGATAAAACATCAAATAACATAACCATCATATATGTAAACACTATTATATTAATTGTCTCCTAAACGAACTTGTGGTTGATAGTTCAGGCCACTATGTTATCTAAAGAAGAAATAAACAAAAATCATGAATCTGTCCTTCGCACATTTGGGTTGATTATAAAATCCAAAGACAAAACGTCATAAGAATCCATACAAGGATAGATACATCGTGGGATAAAGCAAATGCGCAGCACTAATTCCTATACGATGGCACATACTTTGCTATACGTCATCACAAGAAAGTGTAGCGTTGGTATTGGTTAACAACATGTTAGTTTAATGTCATGACTGGACTCGAGAATAATCTAAGTAAAGCTCCGTAGCAATAGCTTGTAACCATTTGGTTGTCGACAATTGCCAAATCATTTCATAGACATTCATGTAGCCTTACCCCACATATCAATAGCAATAAGGGGTAGGGCTGGAGGTGACTCCAGCTAGGTTTTGTCGTTCATATTCATCCATTGATTTGTTCGTTCTGTCATTCATTCGTTAATTCCTGACAATGTCTGGTTTTGCAGAACATGGAGACCTGCCACTCGACATCCACAAGGCAACTTGAAGGGCTCTATCTGAATGACAGACTCCGAGTACAACGTGGACTTCTACCGTACACGCAGGTGCTGGAATGTGGATGCCGATCACACGACGTTCACGTACTATACAGACGATAAACCTACCACAGCGCGGACGTAGAATAACAACGATGATCAGCGCAGTGCTTGATGTCCAAGACAGCACAGATATTTATCAAATTAATCTGATTCTACAAGAAAACGTGATGTCCAAATACAGCACAGATATTTACCAAATTAATCTGAGTCTGCTAGAAAGCGTTTACAAAAATAGCCAAGTCAACAAGAAAACTTTAAAAGTAATTGCAAATGTTTGACATCCAATAGCCGATGATTAATAAATCAATATGCTCTAGTGGTGTCGTTAAACAAAACAAAGTTAAATTAACTTTTAAAAAATTAATTGGGTCTACTACCTAATTCTTACCAAATCATTCAATGTTCTCCTAATTTAAAAGGACATTCCTGAGTTTGCTGCAATTTTTAAGACTTTATCGACTAACAAAGACTTTTTGACGACTGTAATTACATATCAAATATATTTTTTGCATAAAATATTAGTGGCTGTATATTAAACGTGTTTCTGATCGATCTAATATCTGCACTAGGTTAAATTTCATTTTATTTCCTAAAAAAGATTTTTTCGTACGTACGAAATTATTTGAAGACAAAATCCATTTTGGGCTTCTTACAAATATTAAGACGACCAGAAACATATTGAATATACAGAAACTGATATTCTAAAGAAGAAAATATATTTAATATATAAGTTTAATCGTAGAAATATCTTATTAGTCGGAAACATCTTACAATACAGCAAACTCGGGAATGTCCCTTAAAAAAAAAAAAAAAAAATTGTAATTAGAAACAAAAAACCGTATACCAAGATAACGTATAAATTGTCTACTAAAACGTTTATCAAGATAACAGAATGTCTATTAGTGTCTATTTACAAAACGTATCCAGTAGAAAACCTTTACCAAGAGTCACTAATAGTGACAGTTATATCAAGATAACGATTAGAAAATGTTTATCAAGGTATCTGGATGTCTAATACAAAACGTTTACGAAAAATAACACAGAAGGCTTAATAAGCAAAAATAACACAGAAGGCTTAATAAGCAAAAATAACACAGAAGGCTTAATAAGCAAAAATAACACAGAAGGCTTAATAAGCAAAAATAACACACATTAGAATAATTAAAAGTCAAGTGAAATGTCGACCAAAATTACTAGACGACCATCATAGACGTCGAAATTTTTTGCCAAATGGTCATTACAGATGTCGATCAAAATAATATATAGACTGTTTTCGTAAGTCTATGAAAATTGCTTATGGCCCGTTAAAAACAATTGCACACATTTTCTAGAATAAATTGGGGGGAAAAGAAGTTTGTTTTGTTTAACGACACCACTAGAGCACATTGACGTCCATTAGAAAACTTTTACCAGAAACAATCTATAAGAATAACTAATAGTCTAATGGAATGGGGCGCAGTGTTAAGATTCATTAATACATATTTGAGCTATATTCAGTGTTGAGCTGAGTTGGTGAACAGGTAGTAAATGTTAACATATGTTGAAGCAACATTATTAGGTTTTTTTTTTCTTCGCCTTCATTTATTATTATTATTATTAGGATTCCAACGTCATCAAGATGGTGACGATCCATATTGTGATTATTATTATTATTATTATTATTATTATTATTAAATAGTTAAATAAAAGCTATAAATGTCACATATGTATTGGGTGGTGATTTCAGCATCACAATAACAATACAAACTAATTATGTGAAGATGATAAATATATTTATATTTATTTTTATTGGATACATTTTAGTTTTCAGACTACATGTATAACATTCTTGAAGATTTTGAAAACCATTATATTTTGATGTGCGTTGTGAATTCCAGTACTCATGAATGTGTTTTAATGTTTTGTGTATATTGTGAACAAGAGAGAATAGAATTGTTAACTATGATACACGGCTCTAAGAAACGACGTATATACAACAATATTATTCATTAATACCTTGTAAAAGTAGGCTATGTACCATCGGTGTACAAAATAATGTGCTGATTTTGTATATATTTTTCTGTGTTGCATACCTTTCCACTATTCAATTTTTGAAATGTAGGATGGTTTGAGGTTTTAGGGGGGTTGGGGGAGAGTTGGTAGGGTTTTAGTTTTTTGTAGTGGGTTTTTTTTTCTTGTTTTGTTTGTTTGTTTGTTTGTTTAATTATTTATTATTATTGTTATTTATTATTTTATGGATCGTCAAATATTTAACAAATTGTATCTTTTTGCTGAGAAATGTATGTCGTTTCTTAGTGGCGTATAGTGTAATATCTACACGGATGTACATAATATGAACCGCTTTAACAGAGCTAACTTATTCCACCTCCCAAAAGAAGGGCAGCAATTGACAGTGTATTACAATGTACATATGTTGGATGTGTTTTTTTGTGTGTATTTCGGTAGTTCTGGGCACCTAAAATTGAGATGGTGCCGTTAACCTGCTTATAACATCCACCCAAGACAGGGTCCGCGGCGTGTGGCTTATAACATCCACCCAAGACAGGGTCCGCGGCGTGTGGCTTATAACATCCACCCAAGACAGGGTCCGCGGCGTGTGGCTTATAACATCCACCCAAGACAGGGTCCGCGGCGTGTGGCTTATAACATCCACCCAAGACAGGGTCCGCGGCGTGTGGCTTATAACATCCACCCAAGACAGGGTCCGCGGCGTGTGGCTTAAACAATATTTACTCCCAATTATAATGCTGCTGGGGGATTGGCCAACAGGAAAAATGCCTATATCAAGGCCTATCCCTACAATTTGAGAATGTAATTCAGGTTTACACAAGATGACAGACCAATGGTAAATTCAATGATTCCAAATCTTAAAGGAATATTCCCAAGGGCAAGTTGACAAATCTGTTCGCAACCCCAGGTCTACCAAGGATTATATATAAACGTAATCTTGATTACTACGGAGATGGAAGAAAAGGTGGGTTATTTCTATAGTCACGTGACCCCCCCCCCCCCCCCCCCCCCATATACAACCATCCTCCGCGGAGTGTATTTGAAAGTGTGGTAGGGGGTACCTGGGGGTGTCAATGTGATGGCAAGAGAAATGGAAATTTGATGGTCCAAGGGGGCTGAACCTGTTAGAGGCTCTGGGGTATACTCCCACGAGATTACAGTTTGAATTTCAGGTTTTCAAATACGGCAATTCTATCCTTCTGAGCACAATAAACAGGAGGAAGTTGGTGAGGGGGGGGGGGGGGGCATGGATCCACTGACCCCCCTGCAAGGTTTCTGTTAGATATGGTCTTTCAAGACAAGTTGAATGTATACATAAGTACTGTAAATACATTTGTGTACATAAAGAACATATTTAACATGACCTTTTATAGATAGGTGACTGTTACGCAAGGTGCCCCGATAGAAGAGTGAGTGTGTGTATATATAATATAATTCTACATTATGTATTTAAAGATGTCAAAACAGCATGGTAAATATATATATATAATTTTAGTATCAGAAACGCTAATGTGATATATATCTTCATTGACACCCAACCCTACTCCGTAAACTCGTAATGCATTCGTCCTCTTTATTTACAGGTAGCAATGCTTTTTTTAATACATGTAGATCCAAGACCAATAGTGGTTATGCACAGAACCAGAAAATTGTCCAGAATAGATCTTATAGAAATACAACTAGTCTGTGGCCAGTGGTTCAGTTCTAAATAGGATGTTTATCTTCTCTGATTTTTGTTTTGGTTCTAAAATCGTATATATAAATGATTCTAGTTAATATATAAAAGTGTTTATCTTAGATATTAGGCAAGATATGGTAGACTGAACACTTTTGGGGCATTTTCACCATTTTCAGGGCACGTTTTTTTTTTTTTTTTTTTTTTTTTTTTTATAATAAAAACAAAACGTTAACTGAAATAAAAATAAATGTACTCAATGTGCTAGATAAAACATTATATTATTTTTATTGATGGAATTTATATATTAAACACACGTCCCTGTCCACAAGTCTGTTTATACAATGTATTTCTGATCATTCTAATGTTTTTGGTAACTCAAACTTCCTAATATAAAAAAAAAAATTAAAAAAAAATAATTGTACCCTACCTACGAAATTATTGGGAGGTAAAATCTTGTTTTGGCGATCCTGGATGTCCTAATCCATTCATTCATTTCAACTTATTTTCGTGCTTATATCCAATTAAGGTTCCACAACGACTAGTACATCAAAGGTCGTGGTATGTGCTATCCTGGCTATAGGATGGTGCATATAAAAGATCCCTTGCTGCTAATCGAAAAAGAGTAGCCCATGAAGTGGTGACAGCGGGTTTCCTCCCTCAATATCTGTGTGGTCCTTAACCATATAACCGTAAATTAAATGTGTTGAGTGCGTCGTTAAATAAACCATTTCCTTATCATTTCCAATTAAGGTTCAAGCACGCTGTTCTTGGCACACACACCTCCGCGTGTCTGTCCAGGACAGCGGGTTTGTTGTTAGTGGTTAGAATGTCCTAAACAAGAAAAATGTCATTAATATGTAATTTTAATCGCTTGAAAGGCTCCATTAGTTGGAAATGACTTATAATGTTAGTAAACTCGTGACAATTTCTTTACGTTTTGAAGAGAGAACAGATTAGACAGGCTCTATCTTTTAACGCGGTTCTGATTATCGAACGATTCTGAGAGCGATCCGATAACAAATCACTAGAGACTATATTATTTAAAGTCACAGAATCTAGTTTTGACCTGTAAAAATAGATACTAAGTTTGGTAAATATACAAACCTGTAACATGTTCGAATAAAGTTACAACAGAGTAAAACAATAATCCGTGACGTTGAAACGGGGAAATACCCTCAAAAAGAGATTGTCGTCCTAACAGTTACTTCTCAAAGGTACGTCGTTTTTGAAATTATGAAAAGAATTGCATTTCGTGATATTATAAACACCAGGATAACCATACACACTTTAGTTGTTCGGAAACAATAAAATGTAAATAATGTCTGATTTCATTTACCAAATAATAATAATAATAATAAAACACACACACACACACACACACACACACACACACACAGCCACGGCCCTAATAGTGAAATATACTCCACAGTGTTTAAAAACTAGGGTCTGCGACTTTTAAGATAAATTCTAAACCAAATTTACTTCAGGAAAATGCATAGTTCAGATACATTTCGAGATTTACTTTACTAAACTAGAAAATGCTATAAATTCAGATTTTAAAAATCCCAAAAATATCTTTACAATATGCGAGTCATTTCAGATGCTACATTTTCTTCGCATTTATATATTTCAACTAGTTAACACACAAGCCGAACACACAATGGCGTTAGGATTTTAAAGTATCCACCTCTGAATAACCCACCTTCCAAATTATGCCTGAATTATATATCACAATTAAAGCACAACAATTACTATTATTAGCTTTTTTTGTCCATACTTTCAGTATCCACGCTTACGTATACTACTATCGATTGTTTAAAATGTTGTCACATGTATATTGGTTTGAAGTGCATTTTGTTTCATCTTTAACATATTTTGATAGGAATAATTTGTCATCTCTACAAAAGTGTATAGCACTTCTTCACATGAATATTAACTTCCTATTCACGTGTATATTGAATATTGTTTATATTGATATATAGTATTGTATTATGGCGTTGGTATGTTGGTATGGTAACTCACACGTGCATTGTTGTAAATAAAGTTAGTATGTCACATTCGGATATAATTATTTATTTTCTTACTAGTTGGTACGTCCTATTATGGGGATTGAAGCAACACATGTCCCCTACAGGGCCCAACAATCTCCTAAATGCAAGGGTCATATCTCTGTGGAAAGTTGGTAAATTGCCATGAAAGTTAAACTTGATCTGCAACAGTACATGTTAAAGTTATATACAAAATTGATCTCGATATCTCCTAAGTTCAAGGGCCCAACAATCTCCTAAATGCAAGGGTCACATCTCTGTGGAAAGTTGGTAAATCACTATGAAAGTTAAACTTGATCTGCAACAGTACATGTTAAAGGTATATACAAAATTGCATCTCGATATCTCCTAAGTTCAAGGGCCCAACAATCTCCTAAATGCAAGGGTCATATCTCTGTGGAAAGTTGGTAAATCACTATGAAAGTTAAACTTGATCTGCAACAGTACATGTTAAAGTTATATACAAAATTGCATCTCGATATCTCCTAAGTTCAAGGGCCCAACAATTTCCTAAATGCAAGGGTCATATCTCTGTGGAAAGTTGGTAAATCGCCATGAAAGTTAAACTTGATCTGCAACAGTACATGTTAAAGTTGTATACAAAATTGATCTCGATATCTCCTAAGTTCAAGGGCCCAACAACCTCCTAAATGCAAGGGTCATATCTCTGTGGAAAGTTAGTAAGTTGCCATGAAAGTTAAACTTGATCTGCAACAGTACATGTTAAAGGTATATACAAAATTGCATCTCGATATCTCCTAAGTTCAAGGGCCCAACAATCTCCTAAATGCAAGGGTCATATCTCTGTGGAAAGTTGGTAAATTGCCATGAAAGTTAAACTTGATCTGCAACAGTACATGTTAAAGTTATATACAAAATTGATCTCGATATCTCCTAAGTTCAAGGGCCCAACAATCTCCTAAATGCAAGGGTCACATCTCTGTGGAAAGTTGGTAAATCACTATGAAAGTTAAACTTGATCTGCAACAGTACATGTTAAAGGTATATACAAAATTGCATCTCGATATCTCCTAAGTTCAAGGGCCCAACAATCTCCTAAATGCAAGGGTCATATCTCTGTGGAAAGTTGGTAAATCACTATGAAAGTTAAACTTGATCTGCAACAGTACATGTTAAAGTTATATACAAAATTGCATCTCGATATCTCCTAAGTTCAAGGGCCCAACAACCTCCTAAATGCAAGGGTCATATCTCTGTGGAAAGTTGGTAAGTTGCCATGAAAGTTAAACTTGATCTGCAACAGTACATGTTAAAGGTATATACAAAAATGCATCTCGATATCTCCTAAGTTCAAGGGCCCAACAATCTCCTAAATGCAAGGGTCATATCTCTGTGGAAAGTTGGTAAATTGCCATGAAAGTTAAACTTGATCTGCAACAGTACATGTTAAAGTTATATACAAAATTGATCTCGATATCTCCTAAGTTCAAGGGCCCAACAATCTCCTAAATGCAAGGGTCACATCTCTGTGGAAAGTTGGTAAATCACTATGAAAGTTAAACTTGATCTGCAACAGTACATGTTAAAGGTATATACAAAATTGCATCTCGATATCTCCTAAGTTCAAGGGCCCAACAATCTCCTAAATGCAAGGGTCATATTTCTGTGGAAAGTTGGTAAATCACTATGAAAGTTAAACTTGATCTGCAACAGTACATGTTAAAGTTATATACAAAATTGCATCTCGATATCTCCTAAGTTCAAGGGCCCAACAATTTCCTAAATGCAAGGGTCATATCTCTGTGGAAAGTTGGTAAATTGCCATGAAAGTTAAACTTGATCTGCAACAGTACATGTTAAAGTTGTATACAAAATTGATCTCGATATCTCCTAAGTTCAAGGGCCCAACAATCTCCTAAATGCAAGGGTCATATCTCTGTGGAACGTTGGTAAATCACTATGAAAGTTAAACTTGATCTGCAACAGTACATGTTAAAGTTATATACAAAATTGCATCTCGATATCTCCTAAGTTCAAGGGCCCAACAATCTCCTAAATGCAAGGGTCATATATCTGTGGAAAGTTGGTAAATTGCCATGAAAGTCAGATCTGATGTGTAAAAGTATATGATAAAGCTATACACAAAATTTCAGCTCAGTATCTCGAGGCATTCTAAAAAAACCCCACACACACCCCGAAAACTATATGTGGGACAGACAGACGGACGGGCGTACGGCCAGATAGACAGACAGAAGGACGGACGTACGGCCAGATAGACAGACAGACGGACGGACGTACGGCCAGATAGACAGACAGACGGACGGACGTACGGCCAGATAGACAGACAGAAGGACGGAGATGAAACCTATAGTCATATCAAGGCATTCTTAAAACAAAAACAAACAAACAAACACCAGGAAAACTATATGTGGGACAGACAGACAGAAGGACGGAGATAAAACCTATAGTCCCCTCCGGTTGGACCGGTAGGGGGACCAATAAGAACACAAGGCAATGTTGAAAAATGAAGAAAACGCTTGTGATAGAGGAAAAGAGGGAGGCGCCCGATATGTTTGTAACGTCAGTGACGATCAAAGTAATCGAACACCACTTATGGTAGTGTAATGAATATTATTGTTGCATGAAAGGGATAGTAAACTCAAACATGAGCCTTATGTGTTGGAAAGATACATATTCGGACCACCAACACATACTGACACTTTAAGAAATGAAAAAACGCGTAATTTTCGAGTTAATAAAACACCGTGATTATTCCTGCTAACTGGGGCAGCCATTTTCCTTTGTTTTCGTTGTATCCGGAATTCTAGCTTGGGGCGATGTGACGTCAGCTCCGACCAACTCCTGTATGCACAGTGTAAACAAAGGCAGTCATTTACGACAAGGCGCTTCGCTTTCATCAACCTGACTTGTAAAACATAAATGACTTGATAATATAATAAACTGTTTAACTAAATATATTTCAATTTGCATTAATAGGACGAAATGGGGTTATAGTCATTTTCTCTCTTAAAATATCCAAAGAAAAAATTAATATTATTAGGCCAATTGGTAGGGTACGTTGGAGCAAAAACGACACTCACAATACCCAAGTGATAATTTTGTTTTCTTTGGGACTACGTAATTGGTCACTTTTTGTGATTTTAGATGGGAAAGTCTACTTAATCAAGGGTTTTACAGAATTATTTACAGTAATAAAGAAGGACGGTTGATAATGTCCATTATCATTTTAGGGGTGGCCAGTTATCCCACAATACTCTGTGATCTTAATAAAACAGGCACATAGTTTTTGGTGTCTAGACACCGTGACTGGTAAACTTCCAAATATACACTTGCCAATCAGGAACCACAGAAAGAAAGAAAGAAATGTTTTTATTTAACGACACACTCAACACATTTATTTACGGTTATATGGCGTCAGACATATGGTTAAGGACCACACAGATTTTGAGAGGAAACCCGCTGTCGCCACTGCATGGGCTACTCTTCCGATTAGCAGCAAGGGATCTTTTATTTGCGCTTCCCACAGGCAGGATAGCACAAACCATGGCCTTTGTTGAACCAGTTATGGATCACTGGTCGGTGCAAGTGGTTTACACCTACCCACTGAGCCTTGCGGAGCACTCACTCAGGGTTAAAAATCCCATGCCTCGACTGGGATCCGAACCCAGCACCTACCAGCCTGTAGACCGATGACCTGCCACGACAGGAACCACAGATACATTCATTCATTTCAACGTATTTTCGTGCTTATATCCAATTAAGGTGCAAGCTGTCCTTGGCACATACACCACAGCCATCTGTCCAGGGCAGTGGGTTAGATGTTACTTGGTTAGTGGTTAGTGAACGAGAGGAGGGTGCAGTAGCCTTACACCTACCCATTGAGCCCATAGGAACTCGCTCTGAGTTGGAGCCGGTACCGGGCTGTAAACCCTGTACCTACCAGCCTGCAGTCCGATGGCTTAACCACTGCGCCACCGAGGTCACAAAGGTCACAACTTATTAACCACAAATGTCATAATTTACATTGACGTTTAAAAAAAAAAAAAAATCTTGTTTTGTCCTTTTGGGGTTATACCCTTAGCTCAAATATAGTGTCCCTTGCTCGGCAGGATTACAGGATCTATTCCCACTGTAGCATCCCTTAAAATGTTTCATTATTAGCATCAACTTAGTGGTCTGAAAACTCGATATCAAATCAATATTACACTGTGAAAAAGCACTGTTGAATAAAATAACTCTCGTACCATGTTCAGCACCATATAAGTAATGTTAGAGTGAACAAGACTGTCATGTTCGGTCGAACTGCTATAAAGGCCACGTTTATTTAACAACCACGCATCAATAACTGTCACTTCAAGCGCTACATTACGTATACCAATGCATCTATTTTAATCTGTATATAACGACCACCTGCTAATAAAGTTGACTTTTTGTAATTTCTTTGTTATATAGAGGTTTACAGAAGACCTAGTAAGTTAGAAGAACATATGTGTCTAATCCATTTGCTAAAGCAATAACATATGTTTCAATCAATCAAATACTCAATGTATACAGTGTCCCACGAACTGTGATGTCATAATAGAGAAGAGTGGGACGTAGCTCAACGAGAGAGAGAGAGACAGAGAGAGAGAGAGAGAGAGAGAGAGAGAGAGAGAGAGAGAGAGAGAGAGAGAGAGAGAGAGAGAGAGAGATATGGATGTTTTATTTAACGACGCACTCAACACATTTTATTTTACGGTTATATGGCGTTAGACATATGGTTAATGATCATTCTGATTAGCAGCAAGGAATCTTTTATAAGCACCATCCCATAGACAGGATAGCACATAACACGGCCTTTGTTACACCAGTTGTGGAGCACTGGTTGGAACGAGAAATAGCTTAATGGGTCCACCAGGCAGGATCGATCCGACGACCTGCCGCACTATGAGCGGACACTCTACCACTGATCTATGTTCCGCTCCCTAGCTCAGCGAAAGAGCGTCCTCTCATGGTGCGGTGGGTCGTCGGATCGATCCTCCTCATTGGACTCATGTTACGTCATGTGTTTCAATCAGTGATCAATAACTGGTGCATCCAAGGACCGTGCTAAGTATTACCGTATGAATGATGCTATCATAAAAGAACCCTTGTTGCTAAGAGGAGCCAACATGGCGGCAACGGGTTTGACATATAACAGCAGCTGATCATTAATTAATGTACTTCAGTAGTCTTGATATTATTTTACCATTTTCATATACTATTTTACTTACGCAATTAATAAGAATAGTATCAGAACGGCCCGATGTGAATCATTTTATCATGTGTAAGGCACTGAGATCGCAAATTGTAACACACACACACACACACACACACACACACACACACACCCTGCAACTGCCCGCGGCAATCGGCAATGCCAAGGAGATTGCCGCGGAGTTTTTCATTCTCTTTGGCACTGTTTGTTTTGCCGTAGAATAAATTTGATTTCTTTTTGTTTTTGTTTTTGGTTTGTTTATCAAGATGTATTTTTAATTATTATAACTAGCGGTCTATGAACTCTGTTGACAGTTCATAACATATGCATTCGAGGGATTAATCACAATCTTATTCATATTTACTTATAATCCAGAGTTGAAAACATATTAACGGTAAAATTGCCCCGTGGACCGCATTTCTCCACAGCATTTTTCTTCCGTAAACATTTTCTTAATCGCAGGGGTTGTATATATATATGAGTTCCTGCTGTTAATGGGACCTAGGTCTCCGAACGTCGTATCGATATGATATATTGACTGTGCCTGTATTCAGAACATGGTATAGTCAAACCGGTTCTTACGCCCACTTGTATTAAACAGTCACCTGTCAGAAAAGGCCACATTTGTGTTCTCCTAAATCATGTAATACATGTATGATATTAACCTGCTCTAACGGGCATCCGATATTAGTGGCCACCTGTCTTAAACGGCCATTTTTATACCCCCCCCCCCCCCCCCCCCCCCCCCCCATATTTTACTCTATATGCATTTGCGTAAGTGGTTGCTAAATATTTATGTGGGCGATTTTTAGGTGTACAGTTGTATTGGGATATTTTAATAGAAAGGTTATTAGTCATATAAATACGAGAAAGGTCGCAGTTTAGTACATTAATCGTTTATCGCATTGGTAGATATGTTTTACATTCAGATATATGGTTTACGTGTATTTTATTTTCTAGATAAGTGTTAAATCACTGTACAATTGTCGTAACTGTTTAATATATGGATCGATTCCTTTATATTAAAACAATTCGTCTTGCGTTCACAAACTTTATTCTTCTTAACAAAATAAACAGTCAGCATATTAATTACAAAACAAAGAGGCACACATTCGTCTTGGTATGACACAAATGTTAAAATTGCAATAAGATAAGATGTCATGCATGTTCAATAACAAAGATGTCCCATTCATAAACATTATTTTAATAATCGAATAAAAAAATTAACATATTAATTATAATAATGACACAACTGTTCTGTACCAATAATGTACAGTATTTTAATAATACAATTTTTAAAAGATGAACACATTAATTATAGCAATGGGATAAACAGCTTCCCTTTTTAGGATACAGCTGTTCTGTACCAATAAAGTAGTCATACGTGTCCACTGAAAAAAAAAGAGTCTTGTAAACATTAATCAAAACAGACAATCAATGTATTTCAATTTATTTACTTTGATGGTGTACCATTATTACAGCTGAGAAATGTAACACGGTGAATGGGTGAAGAAATATATATATATATATATAAAACTCCTGCCATTAAGAAAATGTTTACGGAACAAACAAAAAAAATGCTGTGGAGAAATGCGGTCCACGGGGCAATTTTACCGTTAATATGTTTTCAACTCTGGATTATAAGTAAATATGAATAAGATTGTGATTAATCCCTCGAATGTACATGTTATGACCTGTTAATAGTATTCATAGACCGCTAGTTATAATAATTAAAAATACATCGTGAGAAATAAAAAGACAACAACAACACAAACAAACAAAAGGAAATCAAATTTATTCCACGGCAAAACAAAAAGTGCCAAAGAGAATAAAACAAATCTCCGCGGCAATCTCCTTGGCATTGCCGATTGCCGCGGGCAGTTGCAGGGTGTGTGTGTGTGTGTGTGAATTTGCAACCTCGTTGCCTTACACATTATAAAATGATTCACACTAGACCGTTCTGATATTACTAGTATTCTTATTAACTGCATTAAAATAGTATATATGATAATGGTAAAATAAAATCTGTATGTTTTACAAAACTACTTAGCTCGGTCCTTTGATGCACTAATTATTGATCACTGGTTGAAACGCATGATATCACTAAATGACCGGCCTCGGTGGCGTCGTGGTTAGGCCATCAGTCTACAGGCTGGCAGTGTTCGAGATTAAAACTTTGGGGCAGTATCCCATTTGGATACTAACATTTCAAAATCTGGTATCCCACTTGAGAATTTAGTATCCCGGCAAAATATTCGCCCGGTCCCCGCCTCTCCCCACCCTTCATTCATTCCATATATAAGCCGCATCAAAAAATCCCTATTTACAATGATGAAGGAGGAGGAGGGGGGGGGGGGGGGGGGGGGGGGCCGTATATTTTCCTCGCTATTGCTCCAGTGTAGCATTAAACTGGGTACGAGTTGGGGGAGATATTGTTCCGGCATAGCATTAGACTGGGTACGAGTTCGAAAATATTGTTACTTAACTTCACCAGTAAATGACGACTTTCATTGTTTCAGCGAAAAATAGAAACGCAGGATTATAAAAAAACACCTCAACATTATATGGTATCCCGGTGGGATACTGCGTTCTTGAAGTTTGGTATCCAAAAGTAAATTCTGGTATCCTCGGGATATCGGGATACCATTAATCTCGGACACTGGCTGGTAGGTACTGGGTTCGGATCCCAGTCGAGGCAAACCCAAACTCCAAACCAGTGGGTTTCCTCTCAAAATCTGTGTGGTACTTAACCATGTCTGACGCCATATAACCGTAAATATAATGTGTTGAGTGCGTCGTTAAATAAAATATTTCTTTCTTTTCTTTCATTAAATGTGTCCAATGAGGAGGATCGATCCTTGGACCACTCGAATCGCAGTCGGACGCTCTTTCGTTGATCTACGTCCCACTCTTCTCTATTATGACATCACAGTTCGTGGGACACTGTATACATTGAGTATTTGATTGATTGAAACATATGTTATTGCTTTAACAAATGGATTAGACACATATGTTCTTCTAACTTACTAGGTCTACTGTAAACCTCTATATAACAAAGAATTTACAAAAGTCAACTTTATTAGCAGGTGGTCAATTCTTTTTATTTTTGGCTTATAACTTTTTATTTTATTTTTGTAAAATTCTATTAACTTATTTTTACTAATTGATATTTTCACAATTCTGTTCATTTTGAAATCTACCCCCCCCCCCCCCCCCCAACACACACGCCCTTCTGTCCCTGACCCAGTCACTGGCGAAGTCAGAGATTGTGCCCGGGAGAGATGTGCTTGAACCTTAATTGGATAGAAGCACGTTAATATGTTATCCAATCGAACCCAGTACGTGGGTTAATATATGGACAAAACATAATAATAGTTATTTCGACACTGACAATGGTGGTTTATTTTGTATTGAAAAATAATATATACTTATTGTTGGCTTACTAGGATGAATATTATTACAGAACATTGCGATGCATCCGTAAAAATCAGGTACGTTTGTTTCTTCAGTTCTAAGACTTATTCCTGATGTGACACGTTATGTATTACGTAACCACCGGCTCGCCAGAGGGCGTATTCATTGGGATGGTACAAAAAGGCTGCGCCCGTTATATACAATAGCTGTCACATTTATCAGTGTTATTAATTAAATATAAGATTATACTTGTTGATATTAAATAATAATGTACATTATATACTCAAAGGCAAAAGTTATTGTGACATGGATTGTTTGGAGTAATAAATTTGTGAATGGATTTTTGGATGTAAACCAGGAAAAATGTCAAGCTAATTCAAATTAGCTCCACTATTACATGTGGATCTAACAGCAGCCCGTTGGAGCTCATGTCCAGTTGACCTTTCATTCGACCAATCAAAACCTTACTTGCAAAATCATGCCAGTGATTTAAAAAAAATTGAAAACATTCGGGATTATGCCGAGGGTATACGAAATGATTCGAATGAATTACGAAGTATGCCGGAAACTAATTTCAATATAAAATTTTATATCAAATTCGTTTCAAGACGAAAAACCCCCACTGTTTATACTAGTATACAATCCAGAGTTTATTACTGCACTTTTGCCCCTGCTTTTTAATGTTGAAATAGACCAACAAGTTCGCCTATTGCATAAATAGTCTCGCCCGATATTTTTAGAATTTGTATGCTCCCGAATAACGCTATAAACGGCGAAGTGTAATTGGTCGATATTTGAATTGTTATTTATAGATGAAATGTCACCTGGACATGGGAGTCCACGCAATGCTGTTAGATCTACCAGGGTAGACTCAGTAGAGCTAATTTTAATCAGATTGGGAAAATGTGCACGGAACAGCTCAAAGAAATGCAACCAAGCATTGTGCAAGAAACGTGGAATATTCGGGAGAAATGCTGTCCAATGTTCACCATAAAAGGCCAGACATTCAGTCGCAAATCATTGCCACTCGGTGCAACCTTCAGAAGTCCAGAAGTCAGAAAAACACCATTAGTCATGCCACGTCTCAGTGAAAATGACAGATGGCGAGTCATAGGGATGCTTGAATCTGGGACCTCGCAGCGTGACGTCGCACGTCAATTCAACGTCCACAGAAACACCATATAGCACTTATGGCAACGATATCAACAAAACAATCAGGTCAAGGACCGTCTCCGTAGCGGCCGACACCCGTGACAACTCCTCGCCAAGACACATGGATCCGAACCACGCATCAGCGAAACAGGTTCCAGCCAGCAACCCTCACAGCCCGTACCATCAATTTCTCCAGCATTTAGTGGCCTCAGTGAGACGACGGTGCCAGGCCTGTATCAATGCTCAAGGTGGACACACTCGCTACTGACTGTGTGAACTTCGCTCTGGATCCCCTCAAGTGACGTGGCTCATTTGCATATGGCAGGTGCGCCCTTTTCATGGACTATTGCTCGTTTCCATACCTTCGGACATTTCTCTTTCCATGTTATAACGTTTCATACACGGCAGTAAAAACGTATCATCAATTATCTTTGTCTTGTGTGTGTCACAATAACTTTTTCCTTTTAGTATATAACGTTGAATAAGAATACCTGCCCAAAAGCCTAGCGCGTGCGTTCCTTTAAGTAGCATATGGTCATCTAGTATGTTCTAAGCAGCAAAAAATACTAGGATACAATAATGGTCAAATTCTAAAGATTTACAGATTTTTATAAAGGGTTGTAATATGATGCAAGTTACCGTGGAAATTTCCTTTAAATCTAACATTTTCCATTGTGCCAGGCATGTGTTTGTGTATTTGTGAGTGTCCGTGCACGCGCGCGTCTGTCTGTCCGTCTGTCTGTCTCTCTCTCTCTCTCGCTCTCTCTCTCACACACACACACACACACACCTGGAGACACGCATATATATATATATATATATATAGAGAGAGAGAGAGAGAGAGAGAGAGAGTGAGAGAGAGCGAGAGAGAGAGAGAGAGAATTATACCTATGGTTTTGGATGTACCTTTTCGTCAATGATCCAAATATAAGAATAATAAATCGGGTATTGGAAACCGAGTTCCCACCCCGAAAAAAACAAGAGAAGAAAAAGAGGTTCGTAAATTAAAAAGAAGCACGAATAATAATAAAATAATAATTTGTTCTGTGTACATACGTTCATAATTGTCTGAAATCATGTAATAAATAATCCAAAATAAATCATTATGTCTTTTAATGAATGAAATTGTTATTGTTGTGAAATAAAATGAACAATTTCATGTTGGTGACACCATTTCACTACTTGGGCATATTAATTGAAATGTAATCAAGATTACAGTCAGGATTACTGAACAATGTATTCACAATTGTAATTGATTACTTTCAATTTTCGTGCAATCGTAATCGTAATCGTGACATTCTTAAGTAATCGTAATCGTCAAGTAATCGGCCCATCTCTGTACAACAGTATACTTAAAAGCTGCTCAAACATCAGGTTTAAATTCCATTAGCCCCGAGTACTCTGGCTGTAAGAGCGTATTTATGTCCAAATGTCCGTCTAGCTCTCTTACAGTCAAGAGTACTCGGGGCTAAAATTTCATCAGCACGGACACCACTTCGAGTAGTCGTTTTGGCTGCAATACAATCCAGGTGGTGCTAATTAATTTCCAGGTGTATATATACAAATAACGGTTTCATCCATCAATCCATTCGTAAACATAAATGAAAGTCAAATACACTGTGATATCAAATCATATTTAATAGCAAACGTAAGTAGTGATAATTATATGTGTATATAATTGAGTAGTAAAACATATTCCAAATAATCATTAAATAATATACTGTCAAACCTGTTTTATGCATTTAGCAGCCACCACGAGTGCATGTAAGCTATAGCACGGGGCATCAGGATAAATGTACACAAACAAGTGTGCGTACGTGACCTATAGCATGGAGCATCAGAACGAGAATACACAAACACATGTGCGTACGTAACCTATAGCACAGGGCATCAGAATACATATACACAAACACAGGGGCGTAGCATGATCTGGACCTGGGGGGGGGGGGGGTCGAATATGAACCAAGTGGACCTTTTTCTATTTTGTTTTTGCACCACCAGAAACTCCATATGTATAAACCTGAATGATTTAGTTCTGAAAGCGGACCATTTGCTTCAGCGGGGTGGGTGTGTGTGTCATCCGAACCCCCCCCCCCCCCCCAAGCCTACGCCCCTGCAAACAAATGTGCGCACGTGATCTATTGCACGGGGCGTCAAAACATACACAGAAACCAGTGAGCGCACGTGATCTATAGCACGAGGCGCCAGAAAGGATACAAAAAGCAGTGAGCGCACGTGATCTATAGCACGAGGCGCCAGAAAGGATACACAAACCAGTGAACGCGCGTGATATATAGCATCTCTTTCTCCCAGGATATACAAATAAATGTGCGCCCGTGATCTATAGCACGTGGCGCTAGAAAGGATACAGTGAGCGCGCGTGATATATAGCAGCTCTTTCTCCCAGGATACACAAATGTGCGCCCGTGATCTATAGCACGGGGCGTCAAAACAGATGCACACAAACCAGTGCTCGCATGTGATCTATAGCACGAGGCGCCAGAAAGGATACACAAACCAGTGAGCACGCGTGATATATAGCAGCTCTTTCTCCCCGGATACTGGTTTAAACAAACACACCCACTAAACCTGGCCGGAGAACACCCATTTTACACAAAAAGCACTACTTTTGCCTGAGACGGAATTACCACAAAAACGTCTTCTATGTTACCAGTTACATATGTTTGCAAACTACACGCTCTCCCCTGTCAACTTAAGTTTAATAGTTGCCACTTCAAAGCTGTCTGCCATGAGAATCATAGTCAAATAGCAGATTACTTGTGCAGACATATTTCCGGACTTTGGTCAACCAAATGGGAAGATAACTGTGACCTGAGGCCAGATGCCTATTTATTACAGTTGGCACTTACACAGGTTTGACAGTATAGTTACACATTATCAATAAACATTAAAAAACATATCAATATATTAATTTTTTAATTCAAAAGTATTTATCGTATTATCACAATCACGGGACTCTTCTCATGGTATATATCATGAAGAATACAATCCTTTCAAGCATATTTAGTGTTCATACCCACAAAATTCAACAAGAGATGTTATTTTAATTGTAAATACATGTATAAAAAACAGTAATACACAGAGTATATTTCTCAAATAAAGTTGTATATGAAGAACATACGGACGGACTGTGTTTATCAGTAAATAAATGAGTAAAGTGAATAAATATTACAAAACTGAACTTGTTAAATAAACTTACCCACACCAAGAAATAACACACCATGTTATCACAGTCAAAACATTTCATGTTTTCTTTCACATTATTAAAAAAAAAAAAAATACCCAGGAACCATCAAAATAATAATTAAATACAAATTTTAGGCTATTGGTGTAGTATATTAGTAGTGTGATGTACATCAATTTACTACCAATATAAATAGATAAACAGTAAACACAATAAGGAAGGGTTCACTTTTAGGTTACCAAAAATTCTTATTTTTACATTAAATTTTAACAGATAAATCTTCCAATTAAGAAAGTTTAAAGTAAAAACCAAAAATAATTATAATACTTTGTAGTTTCATTTGAAAAAACCCCAAGGCATTTAGCTGTAACATTACATAAAGTATATATCAATTCAAAAAGGATAAATGCTACATTATTTGTATTAAAAACTAATAATAAAAACTAAAAAACTAAGATAAAAACTAAAAAATATATAATCTTTTTTTAAAAATGACTAATGTTGCAATAATATAAATATGTAAAATTCAACTGCACTTTATTTATTAAATACTAGAGAACAAACAGCAGGCCCATAGGAATGGGGGGGGGGGGGCAGTGCCCCCACTTGGACAAAATATTTTTTTTTCGTTGTACTCTATTTATCACAGAAGGAAAATGGATTTTGCACTCACCCACCCACCCAAAATTAGTTAGCTCACTAGAGATGGTGTACCCTCCCCTCCCCCCATACACACATTTCAGATATCGTTCCTACAGGCCTGAACAGAGGACCTAACATTAAAGAAATTTAAAACTAGAATTCCGGACATGCCGAAAACAAAAGAAAATGGCTGCCCCCAGTTAGCAGGAATAATCATGTTTTTTTATTAACTCTAAAATTATGCATTTATCATTTGTTAAAGTGTCAGTATGTGTTGGTGATCCGGGTATGCGTCTTTCCAACACATAAAGCTCTTGTTTGAGTTTACTCTCCCTTTAATATGTGACATGAGAAAATAAACTACACACGATGTTGGGGGGTGGGTATGTGTGTGTGTGTGTGTGTGTGTGTATTTAAAGGGACAGTCCCTAGGTTTTAAACACTACAGCATATATTTCACTATTAGAGCCATTTATAATCACTGAAATCAAATATTATTTATATTTTATTGTTTAGATTATCCATTTCCGTAGAATCAAAGTGTTTCTAGTCATTCTGTTGTTTCTAATACCACAAAATGCATTTTTCATATTTTTAAAAACACATGTGCCTCTGAGAAGAAGCGGTTATTAATTTGAGTTCGTCTATTTTTTAAGGATATTTTCCGGTCTAAATGTCACAGACACTTCTTTCACTCAGTTGTAACTTTATCCAAATGTGTTACAGGTTTGTAGATTAACTAAACTCAGTGTCCATTTTTACAAGTTACAATTAGGGTCTGCACCTTTAATAAAACTGGTTTTTAGGTTGTGCTTTTGTGAGATATGTAACTGTATTTAAATGACACAACAGTAATAAAATTATGATCCTTTCCTGTCATTAACTTTTGTTTTAACATTTATTGATACACATTTGTAAAAGGAACAATTAAAATGTGTTATCTTTAAGAATTAAATAACGTTTTACAGTTTTATGCCATTCACATACATAATAAATTTCATCCTGATTGCACATATTTCAAATAATAATAATAATAATAATAATAATAATAATCATCATTATCATCATTATTATTTACATTAACTATCTAAACCAAATCCAACAAATTTGTAAAGTAAATATGCTATGTAAATAAATAAAAAAATAAAATACAATTATACTAATTTGCTACAAATCAACAAAAATATAATTATAATCATAAGATACTATATGTCATTTTAAATCATGACACCAAAAGCAAAACTTACATTTGAAGCCAGGAACAGTACTGAAGATTACTGTTTATGTAAAATTACTGGGCCAAATTTACCAAGCCTGTTTTTCACTTGCACACCTGTAACTACACACATTTACAGAGCTTAAACACCTGTTTCTCACTTACACACCTGTAACGACACACATTTACAGAGCTTAAACACCTGTTTTTCACTTACACACCTGTAACTACATACATTTACAGAGCTTAAACACCTGTTTTTCACTTACACACCTGTAACTACACACATTTACAATGCTTAAACACCTGTTTTTCACTTACACACCTGTAACTACACACATTTACAGAGCTTAAACACCTGTTTTTCACTTACACACCTGTAACTACACACCTTTACAGAGCTTAAACACCTGCGTTTAAGAATAACAGGCTTCGTAAATTTGGCCCACTTTATTTAACCCATAAAATTAATTCCATGACAGACATGGAAATGAAAAACAAGAACACTATTTTGTTAAATTCTATACAGTTACTAATTATACACAGTGAAATACAGAAAACTCTGTATATCTCAAACTTATTGGTGTCAGCCAGTATGAGAGAGATATCATTACATTCGAGATACAGGACTTGTAGAATTTTAATAAAATCCACTAGCCATGGGATCAGTGATTTTTAAAAATGTACTAGCCATGATTAAAAATTCACTAGCCCTAAATGACTGTGTAAACTGAAATGATGAGATTTTTTTTTTTTAAATCTCACCTTGATCCACTGGTTGCATCAAATTGTGTTAGATGGTCAGGAAATAACTTTTATATACATTACAGACCTTTCATATGGGGTGAGTGGGATTGACAAATCAATAAACATTGCAGATGCCACTCAGTCAATCTAGTTATGACAGTACTCCCATGAAAAGGATGGCATGATTGAAACACCATGACTTGGCCAACTAATAATTAGTAGAGCTCATTTTCTGTCTCTGTCTGGTTACACCAGATGAGAGCATGTAATTATTCTGTACTATTTTTGCCACCTTCAAACCCCAGTGAATGTCCTGGCAGGATCAGATAAAATTTGTCAAGAACATTTTCTAGAAATTGTACTTAACATTTTGTTGTTGTTGTTTTGTTTTTTACTTAATTTTTTTCTCTCCAATAACTCATTTGTTGATCACCAGAAGCACACCTAAATCAACACTATTATATTAGGTGGTTTTGACAACAGCTGCATTGACAAAGGTCATCACTTTCAAGTGTAAATAAATTAGTAATATTTGGCAATACCTGTTATTCTAATAAATTACTCTAAATATAAAAACATTAAAGATCTGCATATATAATAAGACTTGGGGTGGAACACAGCCCAGTGGTAAAGAGTTCGCTTGATGTGCGGTTGGTTTGAGATCGATCCCCATTGGTGAGCCCATTAGGCTATGTACTTCTTGTTCCAGCCAGTGCACCACGACTGGTATATTAAAGGCTGTGGTATATTCTATACTGTTTGTGGGATGGTGCATACAAAAGATCCCTTGCTACTATTTTATTTTGTCTGTACTTTAATTGCTGCATAAATCACGTAATCATGTAAATTTTTGCATGAAATAGAGGCCAAACACACGTAACCATACGACAGGTATATAACTGCTAGTCACATGTTAATCTGACTTATAGGGCTGAATTTACAAAGCCAGTTTTAGACTTACACACGTGTAACTATATATATTTAAAATACTTGTACACCTGCGTTTAAGAAAAACAGGCTTCATAAATTCAACCTACAATGTTTTGTGAAATTGGCTCCCGGTTTATTGTGTTTTTCTAAATAACTTTACAGCAGTTTAAAATTATGTTTTTTTAAGGTAAATATGTTTTAACTTTGAGAAACATATACAAAATATGTAGTAAATGTGTAATTTTGGGCCACATATTAAGTAATTGCAGATAATGTTGTATGTGAAAGACCTGGTTGGCCGAGCAGTTGAGGTCGCAGGTTATCAAATACCAGGCAGTAGGTTCGAATCCTGCCAGCTGACATTTTATGGGTTTAAATATTATTTCAAGGTTTGTAATAAACATACAAAAGCTTCTGATAGGATGACCTTGATAAAAATGAAGTTTGAAATTAAGAGTTTACTGTGAGTCGAATGACAATATGTAAACATACACGTAGCATAAACATTTAGTTAACACATGATAATTCAGAGATGAAAGTGGATTATGACCAAAAACAAATCCAGAAATTTTAATACTGGTGGTTGGGTACTAAATTTAGCCATTTGGTTAGTAGGTTTGCACAACGATCTAAACCGGCTGTCATCATTCCAAAAGTATCCAAAGCATCAGCTCAAACCATATTGTAAATTTAGGAAAAACTGTGAAATAACCCAAATACACTGTACAGATCATTTAAAATCTGGAATTCTGAAAACTTTCATCTCTGATAATGTTTAAAAGGAATTATAATTAAACAAACATATATTTTCTAAAACAGATGCATCAAAGAATACTGTTTGAGATACATTAGATGGTCACAGAAGACATCTGTGTATCAGTCCAGTGGTCTCTCTTAGTAGGTTACTGTCCCAGTAAATGTCATAGCGGTCACTGAATAAAAATTCTCTGTGAATTCGGTGGTCACATATTCAGGGATACGAACTTCTGGTAAGATTTGAAAATTTTACATTTTGAAATGTGAGACAAATATATATAGATGATTTAATACTAAGAAATAAACTTCAATTTGACATGATGTGAATAATTTCTACTGTAAGCAAAACCTGGGTTTCAGACAGAAATATCACACAGTGTTGCAAGTTGATCAAGAACCTTCAACAGCCGAGTGAAAATAATTGAATGAACATGATGATTTAGCCTGAGATACACTGACATCATTACTGTCAAAACATTTCACGAGATCAACTACAGCTAGTCAAAAGCTAATGATTGTCATTCGTGCTTATAGCAGGTTGTGTCACTGCACTGGCGTAGGAAGTGGGGAGGGGCAAAGGGGCATGTACCCCCTGCCACTTTGTTGCAGCAGCAATTGTTTTTATATACTAGTATTTATACATGTATTTATATATATACTCTTCAAAAAAAGTAGGGGAACTCTAATAAGAATTTACAATTGCCAAAATTGTAAGGTATATTAGCTGTGGGGAATGGTTACGTGATAATAGTGAATTAATTGGGCAAACATTACAACCGGTAGTCCAGTATTACAGTAGGTTTCATGACCACCAAAGATCTTGAAAGACGATTGGGGTCAGAAGTGAAATTTGAAAGTTGATGTTTTTTCATCAGTAAATCGCAAATTTAAACACTAAAAATGACTAAAAACAAAACAATAACAACTGTATGATCAACAGACTGAAAAAGATTGACAGAAATAATGTTCGTGGGTGATTAATGGACCTTCCTGGAAATTGTCAAAATCGAGAATGACACCCCATGCACGTGTACGGGGCAACTGCTTTGATGCACGTGCAAACTATGGAATGAGTTTCAGTGTGTTGATAAACAGACCTGAACGTTCTTTACTAGTATGTCTGTGGTCAAAATGTATGTTCGGTCTAATAGTTGTTATTAACATTAATATTTCAGGTTCCCTTACTTTTTTGGAAGAGTACCTGTATATATATATATACATGTATATATATATATGTGGGTGTGTGTGCTCCCCATTTTTTGGCACCTTTTTATGCCCATGCACTGCAATTCTTGTAATTGTCCAGTACATAAAATGCAGAGCTCAAATTTAACAGTGGCCATGCAGCAAATGGCCAACAGCAAATGTGCTCCAGTGCCTTCGAAATTAAACAATCTCACTGCCAAACTGGCCGTGCCTTATTTTGCAGGACGTCAAACTCGAACGTGACCCTGGAAAGTTGTTTTATTACAAAACATGAAAAGTTTCACTTATTTATTTTGCCTTGTTGCCCTGCCTTCTGGCCTTAATAGCTTTCCTGGGAAATTTGGATCCTAATATTTTGAAGACAAAACTGATTATTCTGATTTGCTAAATAAAAACATTAGATAATTAAGAGAAATACTTAAAAATCATAACAAGTGCTTTCAACATATTTCACTGGACCACAGCCATTTTAAAGGAGCCTATTACATAAGGAATGAAATCCTGTTCCAAGAACCTTAGAGTTTTGTCTAATAATTGTCTTTTTTTCCCCCCATGTCTCAATTTGCTTCATAACTTACAGACAACATGTTTTGTTTTGTTTTAATTCTTTGTTTATGCTAGGGTGTCGTCAAACGTTCACCAATTAATTCAGTTTATTCTGAAGGCATAACATATGGCTTACCTGGAAAATGGTCATCATTGTACAACATTTTAAAACAACCACACTGATTTATTCCATTAGTGTCTTCCTAATAAAGTCAAACTGAATTAGACTAAGGTTTTTCATATTAACAATACAGACAGTGAAACCATCAAAACTGGACACTTAGTAAACCGAAATTCCCTCAAAACTAAATATTTTTCATGGTCCCTTTTTAATATGAGAACAAAACTTCTCTAAACTGGATACCCAACTTCTCTAAACTAGATACCCCTTGTAACTGGACATTTTACTTGATCCTGTGGGTGTCCGGTTTAAAAGAGTTTTATTTATTAGGAAATATTGTAAAAAAATCTTTATCAAAACCAACAATTCATAATACAAAATAGTAGGGATTAATGTAATCTGTAAAATGTGTTAATATTCACATCCACTTCACAAAATGTTAGCAGACATTCAGGTCAACTTAATAAGAATAAAGTCACTTAATTCAATCAACAAATCATCACCAGGTTGTTGGTTTGTATACAAGACAAATATTTCAATTAAAGCTCATAAACTTGTTGACAAATACATATGTTATATTCCAATAATATATGATTTGATAATCAGTTCCGTGTGAGCAATTTAACCTATAACACTCTGACCGATGCTGAAACAAGGTTACAGATGGCAATAATATCGGCTGTGTTCTTGTGTTGCTATGGTTACTGCAGAGAACATGCCTGTGATCCCTTTGCTCCTGTGTTCTTCTTCATGGAAGTTTCGTAATACTTTAAGTCATGGCCTTTCAGAATGGCTTCCAAATTAGAAATCTGAAATAAGTAACGACAGTTGAATATATATATATATATATATATATATATATATATATATACACACTTAATTCCCGTTGGCTCAAACCCCGTCGGTGCTCGAGAAAGTGTTCGACCCATCGGGTAGTTTGACTGAACCATTTGGTCAACATCGAATATTTCCTTAACATCAGTTAGAAAGTTGAATTAGATACATATTATTTTGGTAACTGCAAACTTACAAATTTCATCAAGGTGTTACATAGCAAAATATCAGAGTGAAAGGATTTATTACAAATTACTCCGATTGTGTGATGCAGATGCCCTTGTCGGTATTAATTAAATGTGTGGATGCTGAAGTGATGACAGCTGAGTAACTGGCTCATTGTTTCATTTAAAACTGGTCTTGTAGACGTGTTCAGAGTAACACTTCAAGCCGAGGCCATTTTGTTTATCACAGTTCATCGAACAGGTACCGTAACACTAGCTGTACTTGAAAGATCATTACCGATAGCCGCTTAACACACATCATAACAGGTATGGTAAAGAAATGATTGCATGGCTATTGTTGCGATTCTCCGATTCATCTATAGCTCATTCCACATAAATAATTAATCCGAAAGTTGTAATAAACAACTGTGCAAACACAGCAATTGTTGGTCCTTTTCGGTGGTTTTCCATCTGATGGATCACCAGTTCGAGGGAAATATAGCTAATAACACAGACGGGACTGATAATTTAGTTCGAGCGAAGGCTTATAGTCGACCCTGAATGTGTTCGACCCATCATCAGTTAATATAAGGGTTTACCGACTTAGTTTTTGGTTCGAGCATTGCGATGTGATTGACCCTTCCGAGGTCGAGCCAACGAGATTCTACTATATATATATATATATATATATATATATATATAATCATGTATACTGCAGTCTGCAAACATTTTAACACTCATCATCTAATCTATGCATATATTTTGGAATGGACTGAAAGAAAATCTGAATTAAATAAAAAAAAAAAAAAGATATTGTGCCAATTTTATGAAGACTGAATTATTTTTTTTTAAATCCCGGTGTTAAGTAATGTACATACAGTGAAACCTGTCTAAACCAGAGACTGAATAAACCAGACTCCTGTCAAAACTGGCCAAGTTTCATGTCCCAAATTTTCTAAATTCTACAACGCCACCCTCTAAACACCGGATCCTGTCTAAATGGGATAAATATTAGGTCTCCAGCATGATCTGGTTTAGACAGGTTTCACTTCATGTGTGTAAAAAGAAAACTGGCTTTATAAATTCGGCCCATCAAATTGTCTACAATCTGACTATTTTTGTTAGAAACTCAGTCTGCTTTGAATTTTTGCTTCATTTAGTCTGGTTGATTTTTGGCGGACAAGCAGATTTCTAGATGTATTTGTCGGGTGGACTAGTGAACAATTCTGCTTATGTCTATCATTGCTTGCTATTCAGTTTTACTGTGTATTCGAAACTGAGTTCACAAACAGCTGAGAACCTGTTCTCGTCACACCACTATGCAAGGTAGTGTGGGATTTGAGAACATGAAAGACTTTCTCACCTCTTCAAAACTTTTACAAACACTTTCTCTGCCCCAGAACAGTTTTGAATACACAGAATGTTTACTTGCGAGTGTTCCTCGGTGGTTGTCCAGTGGACAAGCAAAAATTTTCAGTACAGTTTCGGTTTGAGCAATCAGAAACATTATTCTGGTACTTGAATAAAACAAACCATTTATTTGGACTAGTGAAAGTATTGGCGGAGAAGCTTATTTCTATCACTGCTTGCTATTCACAAAATTATATTCCTACAGAATAATACACACCTCTTTTGTATGATCTGTCTTAATGATATAAAAATCACTTTATATGAATACGGTTATAACCAATACCGTACAGCTAGAGATGTACAATCACTTTATATAAATAGGGATATAACCAATACCGTAAAGCTAGAGATGTACAATCACTTTATATGAATAGGGTTATAACCGATACAGTTAGAGCTGTACAATCACTTTATATGAATAGGGTTATAGCCAATACAGCTAGATGTGTACAATCACTTTATATGAATAGGGTTATAGCCAATACAGCTAGATGTGTACAATCACTTTATATGAATAGGGTTATAGCCAATACAGCTAGATGTGTACAATCACTTTATATGAATAGGGTTATAACCAATACAGCTAGATGTGTACAATCACTTTATATGAATAGGGTTATAGCCAATACAGCTAGATGTGTACAATCACTTTATATGAATAGGGTTATAACCAATACACCTAGAGCTATATAATCACTTTATATGAATAGTCCGGGTTATAACCAATACAGCTAGAGGTGTATAATCACTTTATATGAATAGGGTTATAACCAATACAGCTAGAGGTGTATAATCACTTTATATGAATAGGGTTATAACCAATACACCTAGAGCTATATAATCACTTTATATGAACAGTCCGGGTTATAACCAATACAGCTAGAGCTGTATAATCACTTTATATGAATAGTCTGGGTTATAACCGATACACCTAGAGCTGTATAATCACTTTATATGAATAGGGTTATAGCCAATACAGCTAGAGCTGTATAATCACTTTATATGAATAGTCCGGGTTATAACCAATACAGCTAGAGCTGTATAATCACTTTATATGAATAGTCCGGGTTATAACCGATACACCTAGAGCTGTATAATCACTTTATATGAATAGGGTTATAGCCAATACAGCTAGAGCTGTATAATCACTTTATATGAATAGTCCGGGTTATAACCAATACAGCTAGAGCTGTATAATCACTTCATATGAATAGTCCGGGTTATAACCGATACACCTAGAGCTGTATAATCACTTTATATGAATAGTCCAGGTTATAACCGATACAGCTAGAGCTGTATAATCACTTTATATGAATAGTCCGGGTTATAATCGATACAGCTAGAGCTGTATAATCACTTTATATGAATAGGGTTATAGCCAATACAGCTAGAGCTGTATAATCACTTTATATGAATAGTCCGGGTTATAACCAATACAGCTAGAGCTGTATAATCACTTTATATGAATAGTCCGGGTTATAACCGATACACCTAGAGCTGTATAATCACTTTATATGAATAGGGTTATAGCCAATACAGCTAGAGCTGTATAATCACTTTATATGAATAGTCCGGGTTATAACCAATACAGCTAGAGCTGTATAATCACTTCATATGAATAGTCCGGGTTATAACCGATACACCTAGAGCTGTATAATCACTTCATATGAATAGTCCAGGTTATAACCGATACAGCTAGAGCTGTATAATCACTTTATATGAATAGTCCGGGTTATAATCGATACAGCTAGAGCTGTATAATCACTTTATATGAATAGTCCGGGTTATAACTGATAGACCTAGAGCTGTATAATCACTTTATATGAATAGTCCGGGTTATAACTGATACACCTAGAGTTGTATAATCACTTTATATGAATAGGGTTATAGCCAATACACGTTAAAGCTGTATAATTTTTATTAGCTTTAAAAACCTGACTGGCACCAAAAGACACAAACAGAAATAGCTTGTTAAAAATCAGCATGATGTCTTCGACAAGGGTATTTAAAGAAGTGTCCTCACCTGAATTGTGGTCTGTTTTTTCGACTTTGCTGTGTCCAGCAGATTCTGCATCAATTGCTACACAAAACAAAAGAAATATGTTATGGGAGTAACAAAGAATTCTTTTTTTCTTTCTTTAAAGGGAATATTCTGAGTTTTCTGCCATTGCAATAGGTTTCCAACTAATAACATTTTGTAATGACTAAAATTTCATACTAAATACCGATTACAGACAATGTGTAGACTATCAATGTCTTTTTATTCAATGTGTTTCCGATAGTCCTAATGTTTGTGGGGCAAGACGTAGCCCAGTTGTAAAGCACTCGCTTGATGTGCGGTCGGTTTGCGATCCTCGTCAGTGGGCTATTTCTCGCTCCAGCCGGTGCACCACAACTGGTACGTTAAAGGCCGTGGCATGTGTTATTCTGTCTATGGGATGGTGCATATAAAAGATCCCTTGCTGCTAATCAAAAAGAGTAGCCCATGAAGTGGCGACAGCGGGTTTCCTCTCTCAATATCTGTATCCTTAAACATATGTCTGATGCCATATAACCGTAAATAAAATGTGTTGAGTGTGTCATTAAATAAAACATTTTCTTCCTTCTTTCCTAATGTTTGTAGTAGTCCAAACTGTATTTGGTCTCTTGATAATTTCATACTTACGAAACAACTTATATTAGTAAATAAAATTAAGTTTGACCTACTACAAACAGCAGGATGATCAGAAATACATTTAATATACACCAACTGATATTTTATGCAGAAAAGAAAGAGTATTTATTATGTAATTATTGTTTCTGTTAGACAGAGGGCGGGATTTAGCTCAGTCGGTTGAGTGTTCACTTGAGGTGCTTGCATCGCAGGATCAAACCACCTCAGTGGATCCATTCAGCTGATTGGGGGTTTTTCTCGTTCCAACCAGTGCACCACAACCGGACAAAGGTCGTGGTATGTGCTTTCCTGTATGTGGGAAGTGCACATAAAAGATCCCTAGCTGCAGTAGGAAAAATGTAACAAGTTTCCTCTGATGACTATGAGTCAGAATTACAAAATGTTTAATGATGATTAATTAATCAATGTGCTCTAGTGGTGTTGTTAAACAAAAGAAACTTTATTGTTAGGCAGCAACATAACAATGGCAGTAAATTCGGTACTTGAAGGTGAAACTATGAACAATGTACATTTAATAAGCAATGAACTATTACAACTCTTCCAAGCAAAAAACATAATTTTTTTATACTGGATGTTTATGCAAAGAAATAAAATTTATTTAGTGACAAAATTCATATTTAAAGAATAACTAACGAGCTATCAGGAATTATCTGTCCAGAGTGAATGAATGTTGTAAACTCCAGCCTCTGGCAAGGGTTTTACAAAATTAATTCACGAGGGACAGATAATTTGTAACTTCTCATAGCAAGTTGGTTATTCTCTTTATTACCCAATGTCACTTTTAATTAATTTTTAATGTAAAATTTCTCTACAGTCTACAACAAAGCCATCAGACATTACCTCATATAATCTTACACGCATTACATGACAAAATGTAAGTGATGTCATGGTATAACAGCGTTCTTTTTACAGCCAAATATTTACAGTACAATATAATATGACTGTGGTTGCATTAGAAAATAATAACTGTTCTATGCTACTAAAGTTGCTGCTTAGGAAAATATAACATTTCATGCTTATGAAACAAATGAGTCAAAATATTTCTGTAAATCATATAACATATGTGTAATCTGACTCATGAATGGAAACATTATATGAATGAAAGTGAAGTTCCGGTCGTGGCAAGCAACCAACCAAACGTCGTGATTTTTAAGCCAGCCAATCAGTTTATGTAGAACCAATCTGCACACTGTGCAGAGATTTTAAAAAATGACCCCTGCATATTTAAGTCCATATGGGTAATAAACCCATATCCTGAAGGTCTATGAATACTATCAGTTTATAATAAATTTCAGTTACATTCATTACAACATAACGTCAACCCACTGGTCCAGACATAGCAACAAAGAGTTTGTTCATTTCTTGATGAATGTAAAAATTACGTCGTCGGAGAATGTCATATCTGATGATGTCATTTTATATGAGCAAGTTGTCTTATTGAATGTTATTGTTTATGGACCAAAAATAATTCAAAATAAAGTATGAAATGTTTGTCTTATTATTAGCAAGTATCATTCAAAAAATTTAATTATAAGTATTGTCTATCATTTCTTTTACTTTCATCTGGGTATAAATAAAAAAAAATCATCTGCAAACTTATGTTAGAATAACTTCACTGATTCACACAGTTTGCAGATGATTTTTTTTGTTCATACCCGATGAAAGTAAAATAAATAACAGACAATCCTTAACTACAAGTACCGTGATCATATTTAATGAGTTCTACTGATAGAAATGTTCAGACAAAACTGTTTTTAAGTTCCATACTGCTATTGATACGCACATAGATACCTAGTCAGTGTTTCTGCCAGAACAAACATTTTGGGTATGGTGCTATGGAATCGAATGCAACCCCATTCAACAGGAGATATAGGGGGCCTCCCCCAGAAAGAAAATGGGTTAAGTTTAGGGTTAGAGTTAAGAAAATCATACAGTAATGACAAGATTAATTAATTTTGTCAAAAAGATTAACTTTAAAAAACAAATATGCAAAACAATTTGGGTATGGTGCCATACCCACTTTACCCTCTGGCAGAAACCCTGCTAGTTGTAGTGTTCTATTCAGTGCTTTAGATCTCACTAATTTGAACACAACAGGGTTGGGGGGTTTTGTCTGTTCTAAGCACAACATCTTTATGGTCCAGTAATGTCATTAACAGCTGTTAAAAGAGTTGAATATTCAAATATTTATTTCAAGTTATTTTAATCTAATTAAAGCTTAAAATTAATATTTTGAGATCAGCATGTTTGTACTTAATTTGGGCATGATTAGTTTGGGTATAACTATACAGAACTTCACATACGTTGTTTTCACTTCCTATTTATTGCACAAGTTTATTTTGTGCAAGAATATATACATGTTTTTTCGCAAAAGAAACGAGTGCAATAAATAGGAAGCGAAAACAATATATGTAAAATTCTGTATTTATTACATACCTTCTTTTATGTTTTCCAAAAACATTTTGTAATTTAACGTCGTAACACTTTGTTAAATCTATGATAAAAACTCCTTTCATGGATTTACAAGAATCATACTCTGCGGCAGCCTTGTGTAATGTTTCAAATATGATGTGACGTCATTTGTAAATCATATATGACATCAGTAAATAAAAGGTGCTAACTGCAGTAAAAGGAAAAAGGGAATTCCCCATTTAAATGTTCGGGTCTGTGTGATACAAAATAAATTTATCACACACTTTCAAAATGTCTTTATCACTATAGTAAGATAGAATAGGTATGTAATAAACAGGTTTATTGCCTTGACTTTGGTGCAGTCTGAATCCCTGCCATATAATACAATAAATAAATAAAACTACTAATCAATTTAACATCTGGGTTAATAGATAGTAAGATATCAAACTAAACTGACCAGCTTTCCTTCTGCTCTTTCGGCCATCTTCTTTTGTGTTTTCAGTTGTGATGCTGTCTTATCATTTGCCTGCAACCACAAAGACATAAAGAAAAATGTCAAATACGTCCACTTTAAACACACAGCAGACAACCACCTGTTAAAATAATTCACTCTATCCTCCTCCATCATAGTAACATGCTTAGCTACATGTACTAGAAGTGTTAGCTTAGGCAATCAATTTAACACACTGACTCAAAATGAAGGAGAAAGTAAGGAATATTTTATTTAATGACACAGTCTGAACATTTTAGTTACAGTTACAGTCGAATCTCATTGGGTCGAACTCAGAAGGGTCGAATACACTGCAACACTCAAACCAAAAATGAAGTCCTGAGTTACAGTTACCCATTACTGACTGAATGGTTAGGTCAACTACCCGATGGGTCAAACACTTTCTCGAGCACCGACGGGGTTCAACTGTACATGGCATTGGACATATGGTTAAGGATCACACAGACAATGAGAAAGGAAACCATAACATGATATACTATACATGTATATCAGTGAAAGAAGGAGCAACATGAAAGTACAAAAGTATAATCCAGTTAATTATAACACTGACTGCCCTAAAAACAATTTCTGAGATTCATCATTTTGTAGATGGTGTTTCTGACATTGCTCTCAATAAACACAATCCATTGAGCTTGCCATAGTTTGCTCCAAAGATTGATTTTCTTGAGATTCATGTCCGAATATTTTTTTACTTCATGTAAATATTTAGCAATTTTGTGATTTACTGAAATCCATGTACTTGTGCACACTGATGTCATCATTAACATCTAAACACAATAGACGAAGTGTACATCATCAGTGAAATATTGATCTGAGCTTGAATCACGGGACATCACTAGCTCGTGGCCTCATGTTTATAAAACATTTACAGCTGAATTTACGAAGCCTGTTTATGTATTACACGCGCGTAACTACATACATTTACAATGCTTAAACATCTGCGTTTAACAAAAACAAGCTTCGTAAATTCAGCCCTTAGAGTTTACTCAAGACTAATAGAGCCTGAGACTTTAACATCATGGCAATGCCACACAAACTGTATGTGTGTGTGACGTCATTAGAGATCAAGTCAAGACTCTATAAAAGTTTTATAAGCATAGGCTCTGATCTCACCTGTGCATTGTTGCTAGCTGCACCATTACTGCCTGTGTCTTTACTGCCTGTGCCTTTACTGCCTACAGCATTACTGCCTGTACCGTTGCTCTGTGCTGTTCCATTAGTCTGTGCTGTAACACCTGTCTTAGCTGGAGTTTTCTTGTCCATACCAGCAGCCTTCCCAGTCTTACCAGCATTCCCAGTGTCCTTCTGTCTTCCCCACACCTCAAAGACGACCGCCTGGGACGCCAGGTAATCTATGAACTGTCAGAAAAATGCAGAAATATGTGTCAGTTATGTGTTATCACAGCTCATATAAACATGTAGACAAGAGAGTTTACAGTACTGGTGAAAATATTAATATAGATTAAAAATGTTTCATTGGAAAGGAATATTAGTTTGATGGACACCTAAGCACATATGTGGTCTTAACAAACAGTTATTTTAAAACTTTTAACATGAAAAAGAAACCAAGGAAACCTGCTGCTATCACATAGGTTACTCCAACCGATAAAGGATCAAGGAGTTCAAGTACGTATGTATGCCCACATAAGACTGTCAGATCAAATGTCAGATTTTAACATGTCCCAAATGAGAAAAGGGGGTAGGGGTTAAAGAAGGCAACTGAAATTTGCAAAAAAGATTTATTAATGGGTAGAAATTTTGTATAATTAATAGTTAAAAACTACATTTTTTTGCGCATAACTAAATGTTTTGTTTTTGTTTTTTAAAATTTGTACGCAATTTAGACTTCTCTCTAATCTAAACATTTTAATCAGAATATTGAGACAAATTTTGAACCAGATCTGAAATAAGTCCGAATTTAGAACCTTTTAATTGCCCAATGGCAAGTTTATACACGGTGAAAATTTGGCTCACCATAAATGCAACTATATATTACATTTATAATTAATAATAATTAATATTTATATTAAAAAAACACATATAAATTTACACAAAAAAAACAAACAAAAATTATTCCACAAGGTTTATCAAGATACTAGTTCACTACGAGCATGTGAATTTATATGGTATCAGTATGGTAATACACGTATCTTAAATGATAGTTACTTACATGCTGAGTGATTGGTTTAAATACAAACTTCTTCTCATGACTGTAATTACTTACCTTTTTTTTTTCATTTCAACTTATTTTTCGTGCTTATATCCAATTAATGTTCAAGCACACTGTCATGGGCACACACATCTCAGATATCTGGGCTGTCTGTCCAGGACAGTGGGTTAGTTGTTAGTGGTTAGTGAGAAAGAACGGGGTATAGTGGTTTTACACCTACCCATTGAGTCGTTAAAACTTGCTCTGGGTGGGAGATGGTACCGGGCTTAGAACGCAGTACTTTACCACAAGCCTTATGTCCGATGGCTTACCCACGACACCACCGAGGCCGGTAACTTACTTACCTGGTGAGTGATTGGTTTAAATACAAACGTCTTCTCATGACCGTAGTTACTTACCTGGTGAGTGATTGGTTTAAATACAAACGTCTTCTCATGACCGTAGTTACTTACCTGGTGAGTGATTGGTTTAAATACAAACGTCTTCTCATGACTGTAGTTACTTACCTGGTGAGTGATTGGTTTATATACAAACTTCTTCTCATGACCGTAGTTACTTACCTGGTGAGTGATTGGTTTAAATACAAACGTCTTCTCATGACTGTAGTTACTTACCTGGTGAGTGATTGGTTTATATACAAACTTCTTCTCATGACCATAATTACTTACCTGGTGAGTGACTGGTTTAAATACAAACGTCTTCTCATGACCATAGTTACTTACCTGTTAACTAATTGCTTTAAATACAAACTTCTTCTCATGACCATAGTTACTTACCTGCTGAGTGATTGGTTTAAATACAAACTTCTTCTCATGACCATAGTTACTTACCTGCTGAGTGATTGGTTTAAATACAAACTTCTTCTCATGATCGAAGTTGGGGTTCATAGTGCCTGAGATCATCTCAGTTTCTGAAGCCTGTTTATCCAAGTAAAACTTGTATTTACAGAATGTCTGCAAAATAAAACCAGTCAAACATGAATATCTTCCAAACTTGTGCAAGATATATAATACTTTTTGAGGTAAATACGAGTGTCTAATATATTTAATATCGAACAGGTGTGAGAATATGATACCCTACAGCTTTGAGCATGTCTTTAATACATTACAAGACTTAGTACTCTTACATAAATATAGAATACTAAACCAGCTTGCCTGTCAAACCATTTTTATGAAATGAGTGAACAGTTTTGGTATCTGACGAGCGAAAGCGAGTCAAATACCAACACTGTTTACGAGTTTCATAAAAATGGTATGACAGGCAAGCTAGTTTAGTATTTTATTTATTACAAACCAACTGTAAACAAGCTGCAATGCAGAAGTAAGCAGATGTCAACACCCTACTACAGACTATTTTTCTACGAATTGGATCAGCAAGTGATCTACGTCACATGTAAACTTAAACGCCATCACAATGAGCAACGAGACATCATCAATGTACAGTTTAGATTTTGGCACAAAGTTGTATTAATTGTTAGCTAATGAGGTTTTGAAATTCTCAATAATGACTGAATTGTAGATGAGACCAGCAAAGATTGAGCTGAGTGAATGGGATTGACTAGATGTGACGATGACATTTTATACATAAGGCTGTGAAAAAGAGTAGCAGGTCGACAACATTGTTTTGGCTTCATACACAATAAGCACAAATATAACAGCCTATGTTATCACAATTTCAATTCATGATATTTCGTAATGGTACACTTTTAAATCATACTATTTTATACAAACGCGGTTAGATGCGTTAATAATATCTCAACAAAACATTTTTAACAGCAATTTTGCACTCAATGTTTTCTAGCATTCGGAAAAAGGACGCATCATGCACCCAGTTTATTTTAATGCAGGGAGATGCAAAGTGACGTCAAACAAATAAAAACATTACACTGCCAATATTACACTATAGTTAGATATTGAGTAATTTTTATGACATGAGTCATATCTTACACTGGTGTGTAATAATATGAATTAAACACTTAAAAAACTACATGTTGTACATGATTATAGATAATATCACCAACAAAAAAAAACCCCAGGAGAAATGAACTGTGAACAGTAACATGTGTTGTTACAATTTATATAAAACTAACATAAATAGGCCTTTTTTATTACATGAATTACAGGTCAGCCAACCTTGAAAACACGAAAAGAAATTTTTCAAAATAAAATCAACATTGAACCATATCCACTCACTCAGGAGACTAGCATTGATTAAACTGTTCTACCGTAGTCCTCGCTGATGTCTATTGGACCTGGAGTGAGGAGAACGGTGTTAGTTTCTATCCCTGACTAATTTACAAACAATAGTTATCAGCATTAATTGATGTGTTTATCCAATAGGAAAATAGACTAAAAAAAATTAATTTGTTTATATACAGAACATTGTGACAGTTTAAAATTATATTCTACAACTAAAGATCTAAGTGTTAGAAAATTGAACACACACCTGGACAAACTGTGATGGTAATCCTCTGGCATGGGGAATCTTCACAATAAAATTTAGTTCTTTCCCTAACTATAAGAAAAAATTTAAATAACTGCATTAAACACAGCATAATCATGATATTCACTAAAGGAATGCACCAACTAGTAGAGTGACCTATTAAAATCGAGCTATAGAAAAAAAGACTGATTGTAAAATAAGGTTTAATCAAAATTTACAGGACCACAATTCTGTGCTTCACATACAAAACTCATGCAACTGTCTACCACATTTCTGTGAATTCATCATAAAATATTAATTTTAGTATCTACATGCAATGTTTAAGCTGTCACTTGCAAAATACGAAATGATGTTCATTTTTAAAAATACATTTTCCAGGACATTAGAGCAATGACCTATCTAAGACAGATTATCACATTTTGTTTGGGTAAGACAATCTGGTTACACATCTTCAAACTGGAAATACCAACCTGCTCCACATAGTCAGTTTTAACATTGTGACTGTATGCAATGAATACACTTGAAACATAAAAACTACCAGTGCACTTGCATAATGCAGGGTTTTATCACCTTTATTTCTAGACTGACAATCAGCATCATTCCCCACCATTACCCAAAGGACATGTCATTTTTTATTCCCAATTTTGGACCAAAAGATTTATCTTAATGTAAATATTCATTTTGTTTATTATTATATACAGAAAATATTATACTGAAAACAATATGTAACACTTACCAAACACCCCTTCCTTCACCCATAACATTTCATAGTGCAAATTAGATATATTAATTTGAATAAATACAAGTATATGTATAGTATTATAATATATGTAGCTTAATAGGATGTTTTTGAAATAAAATTGAAAATTCTAAAAAGCCATGGGTGTCATGACAAATTTAAAAAATAAAACCCTGTAATGAACTTTAATAAATAAAAAAATATAACTGTTACAGTAACAAAGTAAGTTTTTCTGTTCAACATGCACAAATAAGCGTACCAACCCTCATAAGCAAATATACAGTCAAGCAACCATAGTTAATGGCAACAGCTTAGCTTTCATGGAAAAAGCTAAGCTTTGTCATTTGTTCTACTTCTAGAACCACTACTTTCAGCAAGTAGGCAAGTCTTTAGTAACACAAATTAGTGTAATCTACTAAGAAAAAACTAAAACATTCTACACTAACTAAGAAAACCAGTATGAACCTTTCTGATTAGTTGTTTTTTTGAGAATTCTAACTACAGTTGCCATATTAATATAGGTGTATGAGTGAACTGGTAGTGGTGGTTGAGTTGGTTGGCATTTTTGTTAATGCTAATAATTTTCAAGTCTTTTCCAGGCTAACCCAGGCATGTTGATAAGCCCCATACACTTATATTAATACAAATAACCGAACAACGATACAACATGTAAAGAACAGATGGTAATTTCATCTTGAAGCACATCATCAACAATTGAGGTTCCAATAATCGATAATAATTAAAGGGACATTCCTGAGTTTGCTGCAATTTTTAAGATGTTATAGACTAACAGAGACTTTTGACACTGTAATTACACATCAAATATATTTTTCTGCATAAAACATTAGTGGCTTTATATTAAACATGTTTCTGATCGTTCTAATATTTGTACTAGGTTAAATTTTATTTTATTTCCTATAAAAGATTTTTTCGTACGTACAAAATTATTTGAAGACAAAAGCCAGTTTGGGCTTCTTGCAAATATTAAGACGATCAGAAACACACTGAATATACAGACACTGATATTTTAAACAAGAAAATATATTTAATTTGTAAGTTTAATCATAGAAATATTTTATTAGTAGGAAATATCTTACAATGCAGCAAACTCGGGAAGGTCCCTTTAATTATAATTAAAAACTGATCAGCTGTGCCCTACCAACGTGATGATCAATTATGAAATGTCAAAGTCAGACACTGCAGTAACATTTTATAAATTTAAAAGCAAAATCAAATATCACATAAAATGTTAACTGGAATTATTTTTATAGTTTAGATCATGGAACCGATGTAAATATGCAGAGATTCAGGTTTGTTTTCATGAGCACGTAAAGAAAATTTATACCAAATAGGTGTTAACAGTAAATTAACAATTTGCTGGGTCTTTCTCAGTGGACACAACAATAGGTGTCTTGTGATATCATGAAACCCGAGGCTTGCCGAGGATTTTTATACTTTTACCAACGAGTGCTGATAAATTGATATCACAAGACATGAGGGGGTATTCTTTTTATCATCCATTATTATTCTTTTCATTTGCGACAATTGTAAACAATGTCAGTAATGTGGGTTGAATGTCACTATATTTGGCGGTGGTAGACTCGTTAATTAGCAGAACAACAGTGGCGTGATGTCACTAATGATAAGTTTAGCGCTGTAACATACACAGTGATGTAACAAAAGAAGCGATATCTCCTAGGAGAATATTGCAGGAGATATTGTAAAATATAGTGCCAGCAATATCTCCTACAAAAGCCTTTAATGGATGATAAAAGTCCTTATAATTCAAATCCTAAGTTCATATAATTCTAACCAATTGTATAGTCAAAAGATGATCGGCTGATGCAAACAGATTATAACCAATGATCAATGATGAAATTCCAAGTGATTCCCAACTCTACTATTGACAAATATCCATAAAGTTTGAACTAAACTATCACATATTGAACATCACACATCTAACACAGATCATTAAATGAAGTTATTTTTTAAAACTTAAGCAATGAGTAAGTAAAACATTTTCCACATACCGGTACATGTACATGTAGCTCACATTAAATAGCCATAATAAATTCTGAAACTGGCCTAGACAAGAGTATGCACAACAGCTTTTTAATATTATGTCCAACAAAATACAGTGAAACTTTATAATCTTCTTGTTGAAGGGACCAACCAAATAGATTGAGATATGGGTAGTTTGAGATTAAATGATAGTAGTTTTGGGTAAAAATAATGTTTAAGAACACTTTTTTTGTTACCTTAAGACTCCAGACATTTTGGGCTAACGGGCTAACTAGATAACAGAGGTCAAGACTTTATTTTAAGTGACAAAACCTAGTTTTTAAACACTAACACATATTTTTGATAAATGAAATGAGATCTTACTTAAGATTTTATTGTTTAGATTATCCATTTCCATACAGCTGAAGTGTTTCTGGTAATCCTGGTGTTTGTAATACAGCAAAATGCATTTTCTTTCATTCTAAACATGCACGTAGCTCTGAGAAGTAAGTTGTGGAGAAGAGCTCCTATCTATTTTTAGAGGGTATTTCCCCCCATTCAATGTCACTCACTCTTATTTCACTTTACTGTAATTCTATTCAGATCATAGGTACCCCAAAAAAGAAACCCCTAGAACAAATACAGAAACTATATATAATTATAATATATATTCTTTATTATGTAAGATAACTACAACAGCCTCAGTGTTATTGGTTTGGAATACCTGAGGTTTGTAGATTAACCATTCTTAGTGTTCATTTTCATCAGTTAAACTAGAGACTTTAATTACCAATAACTATCAAAGCAGGAGCATTTAGACACAATTACCATACATATCCACTTTATTAATTTATTACCCTGGCCCCAAACTGCCAGTCACCAGGTCACCAAATGCGACCAAATTTCCATTTTGTCGACTATAAATATTACAAAATAATGTGGTTAGTTTAGTCACCCAAAAATATTATTTGGGCAATCTTCTTTGTATAGCATATGAGCCACTATTAATAACTGTATTACACATATTTATTCCACATTAAAATCTGGCTCATGGTTCACAAAACTGCCAACATCCATTTATAAAGATTGATTTTGCAGACCAGATGTATAGTCAAGTGTAGCTTTGATAAAACAAAGACTTCCAGTTCCTAACTATTCGGAACATCTCATTTCAATATCATTTAAGTTTGCTATCCAGAAGTGGTTCTTCAAATCAATATTACTTTATTGAAACATATTTCATATGCTTAGTTATGGCTTACTTAAAAATTGATAATTAAACATTTTCAATTATTTAAAACAAACCTGAAATATGAATAGTCATGTTTTTTGTTGATTAAAGCAAGTTTTGACCACTGAAAATGAAAATTTAGTGGGCCAGATATTTTATTTTGGACCACCATACTTTTCTGATGAGTTTCGAGCCCTGTATCACATTCACCTAGGCTAGTGTTTGTTATTATTAAATAAATATTCTGAATGAGATATATATATATATATATATATATACATGTACACTTCTAAAACTATAGAACTACAAGACAGATAGTATGTGACTCTGATAGTAACCTTCTTTTGTAAGAGGTTTCCAACTTTGTAAACTCTGTGAGAGGGAAAGAAACAAAACATGAAAGCGATATTGAATGTAGCAAATTAATATTTCTTTTTCTGTTTGGAATTACAGCAGTCCATTATATAGAGGTGAAACTACTTTCTTAAGTTATTAGTATTACAAAATATATATTCATTTCCACTAGAAAAGTTTCTAAATTGTTTTTTTTCTTCTTAATTTTGTTTCCTACCCATTATTTTCATTTAAACAATGTCCTAATAAAAATTTAGTTGTAAATTGTTTTAATCAAATACAGTTGTGATGTTTTTAACAAACAAAACTAAATTGTCAAAAATGTATTGCCATCTCTACTTTAACTCTTCCAACAAGAAAACAATTTGACTACATTTAGTGAACCCCAAAAAAAACAAAATGTAACATGTATCTTCATATTTATACAACAAATTGCCAGATAATAATAAAACGTCTATGAAATCCAAATAGGCAAAGTCAGCATAATACTCGTTCTCTATTTTGTACTTACCAGCTCATTGGGGTCTTCAACATAATCCTCTTCTATTGGTTTCCAGTTGGAAGTGCATGGTACCATCTCTACAGTCAGCACGCCTGAGTGAAAAAACAAAAATGAAATCTATTAAAGGTATTTTGCCCTCAGAATTTGGAAAAAACTTGGAGTGTTTTATCTTTTATAGATACATTACCTGTCCTCAACAAGTGCACCTCCCCTCCACGCAAGTGGTCTGGTCTGAACATCCCAACAGCCAATGGCATGGCCTAAAATTCTCCAATGTATGCTCCCTGTAATTCTGGTCATGTGACTTCAACTTCCTTCTTTTTCTTTTCGCTGTCGGGTTCGGACATGTTTTATTTGGCTGTTTTTTGGAGTCAAACTTCGGTTTTTTTTGGTGATACTTTTGTATTATTATGGTGGATTCGTTTCCTCCATTGTCTTATTACACTTGTCGCTATATTCTTTTGGCATATTATGCTTGTTTTAAGTGTTATTAATTCCAAAATTTGTGTGGTTTATTTTTGTAAAATACTTACAGTTCCTTGCTTGAAATATGTATTCAGGCCTTCCTTTTGTTTATGGAAGTTATGGAACATGTTTTGACACCCATACTGGCATGTGCTAAATGATGTGGTAATCATCCTACAGATGGAGTTGGAGCCATATACAGACCTGTCAACCTTTAGTCAAGAGAAAGCAGGAGGTGCGTGTTGAAAAAGCAGGAGATTTGGTCAAAAAGCAGGAGATTTTTTAAATTCACACAATTTAACCCAAAATCGCAAGATTTCAAAAAAACATTATTACAATAAGTTATATGAATACTTTATAATGTCATATATACTTCTTAACTTTAGATCTTGGCATTAAAAAAAAAAAAAAAAAAAAATATAATTTTTTTTTTTTTTTTTTTTTTTTTTTAAGTTTAAATATTATTATGATTTAATACATATTTAAAAAAATAATAATATTTTATCCAAAAATGTTAAGAACATGAACAAGAAATAAAAAATTTAATTAGTACATTTACGGTATTACACTTACAGCCTTACAGGTTGCGTTACATTATCATTTGTGGTTAGTGTACCTAAGTACCAAAGACAAATTTATATAAATCTTATAAATTAATATTCAGTTTTTACTATAATGAGGAACGGTGGCGTGGTACTGATTTAAAATCATTATAATGATGCAATAAACATTGTATTTTCATTAATCATAAGTAAAACCTCATTACGGACATCGTGTGAAATATACCGGAATTATACCCATTTCCGTGAGTAACTTTATGTCAATGTCAAACACAACATTTTTTAATTGTACAAAAATAATTTCTTGAAGTGTACCCTTATAACCAACATTTTACCGCACAAACATACAAAATTAACTGACACAAGTATGTTTATACAGCTAATTGGTCTTTTCGTTGTCTTGCTGTGACATGTGATTTTAACATGCATCGTGTGTATCGCTGTCAACTCGGGAGTCTGGCAGTTCAGATTTGTCATAGTTGCATTATGTAATCCAGTGGAAAGACATTTTACAATTCAGAGGTGTTATTAGAACTAAATTGGATAGTTTTTTTTTTTTATATGGCAACACTGAATGTCAATACACAGCCTGTTTAATTAGCGGCAACACGCTTCGTAGACATTACGATGACAACAAACATTATAATAACACATCATTTTATAAACTCCATGTGCTTTTTTAACAATATAAATAGGCTATCCCACAATTCTCACTTCGGCAAAGGTTAAACAGTCGGGGCAATTCGGCCTGTTACATTCTCGGAAACCGAAAGTAGTCGACATTTTCCGAATGAAAAAAAAAGGCAGAGTTACTTCCCTTCTGTTATTTTGACAAAAGAGGATCGATTTTTTTTTATGCTTACAAAAATGTCATTTAACAGGAGAAACTGTCTCCCGCACAGGTGAAAGGAGATTTGATCAAATACCGGGAGACTCCCGCGGAATCCGGGAGGGTTGACAGGTCTGGCCATATATGGTAGTTAAGATCAGCTCTCCTCTGTAGACAGCGAGTCAGGGCTGCGTACCATCGTCAAATTACAAACTGTGACTGCATGATAAATAAAGGTAAACTACTAATTAAAATTAATTGAAGCGCACAGCAATATGGTCACTTTAAAGTTTGTCTTGTTTACCAACACCACTATAACACATTGGTTTATTGGAAGGAAATGTTTTATTTAATGACGCACTCAACACATTTTATTTATGGTTATATGGCGTCAGACATATGGTTAAGGACCACACAGATATTGAGGGAGGAAACCCGCTATCGCCACTTCATGGGCTACTCTTTTTGATTAGCAGCAAGGGATCTTTTATATACACCATCCCTCAGACAGGGTAGTACATACCACGGCCTTTGATATACCAGTCGTGGTGCACTGGCAGGAACAAGAAATAGCCCAATGGACCCACCGACGGGGATTGATCCCACACCGACTGCACATCGAGTGAATGCTGTACCACTGGGCTACGTCCCACTCTTGATTTATTGGATGTCAAACATTTGGTAATTTTGACATAGTGTTAGAGAGGAAACCTGCTATATTTTTCCAATAGTATTAAGGGAGCATTTATATGCACCATCCCACCTTTGATATAACAGTCATGGTGAACTGGCTGGAACAGGAAATAGCCTAATGGGCCAACCGATGGAGATCGATCCCTGACTAACTGTGCATCAAGCGAGCACTTTACCACAAGGCTACGTCCCTCCCTGAATTCCAATAGTATTAAGTGATCATTTATATGCACCATCCCACAGACAGGATAGCAGACACCACAGCCTTTGATATACCAGTCATGGTGAACTGGTTGTAATGAGAAGTAGGCGAAAGGGCTATGGTTACCGTGTTCAGCTCCCCGGTAATCAGTGATTTTGAAGCTCTCCTGCAGCTCGATCAAGTAGGCCAGGGACTGAGGATACACGTGAGTCGTTCCAATCAACACATCTCGGTCTGCCGGCTCCCAAAACGGATCTTTGTCCTGGACAACAAGGAAAGGAAGGAAGGAAATGTTTTATTTAACGATGCACTCAACACATTTTAATTATGGTTATAAGGCGTTGGACATGTGGTTAAGGACCACACACATATATTGAGGGAGGAAACCTGCTGTCGCCACTTCAAGGGCTAATCTTTTCGATTAGCAGCAAGGGATCTTTTATATGCACCATCCCACAGACAGGGTAGTACATACCACGGCCTTTGTTGACCAGTTGTGGAGCACTGGCAGGAACGAGAAATAGCCTAATGGGCCCACCGACGGGAATCGATCCTATATTGGACAACAAGGATGCTGAGAGTAATGTTAAGACAACACATGTCTCCTACTGAAGTCTGTTTGTTTTGTTTAACGACACCACTGGAGCACACTGATTAATTAATCATCGGCTATTGGATGTCAAACATTTGGTAATTCTGACTCGTAGTCATCAGAGGAAACCTGCTGCATTTTTTCTAATGCAGCAAGGGATCTTTTATATGCACTTTCCCACAGACAGGAAAGCACATACCACAGCCCTTGTCCAGTTGTGGTGCACTGGTTGGAACGAGAAAAAACCCAATCCACTGAATGGATCCACTGAGGTGGTTCGATCCTGCGATGTAAGCACCTCAAGCGAGCACTCAACCGACTGAGCTAAATCCCGCCCTTTGTCCCCTACTGGGCCCAACAAATGTTCTCATCTCCTAAGTTCAAGGCCATAAATGTGTGGAAAATTGGAAAATCCTCATGAAAGTTAAACTTATCTGTAACAGTACATGAATGCTATATATAAACTTTCATCTCAATATCTTCCAAAACAAATTCTGGAGAGAAAGAAAATCATATCTTCTAAATTCAAGGGCCATAAATTTATATGAAAAATTAGTATATTGCCATGAAAATCAAACTTGGTCTCTGACATAAACTGATAAAGCTACACACAAAAAGTCAACTACAAATTCATATCTCCTAAGTTCAGATGCTATAAATTTATATGAAAAATTAGTATTATTGCCATGAAAATGAAACTTGGTCTGTGACATAAATTCATAAAGCTATACACAAAATGTGAACTCAATATTACATTGCAAAGAAAAGTCCCGAAAACAAATTTATGTATCTCCCAAGTGAGCGGTTCCAATCAATACGTCCCTGTCTGCCGCCTCGCAGAATGGATCTTTCTTCTCAACCAAAAGGAAATGAAGGAAATGTTTTATTTAACGACGCATTCAACACATTTTTATTTATGGTTATATGGCATTGGACATATGGTTAAGGACCACACAGATATTGAGGGAGGAAACCCGCTGTTGCCACGTCACGGGCTACTCTTTTCGATTAGCAGCAACGGATCTTTTATATGCACTATCTCACAGACAGGATAACTCATACCATGGCTTTTGATATACCAGTCATGGTGCACTGGCTACAGCAAGAAATAGCCCAATGGGCCCACCGATGGGGATCGATTCCAGACCGACTGAGAATCAAGCGAACATATTACCACTGGGCTACGCCTGCCCCTCTGAGCAACAAGGATGCTGAGAGTACCGATATAGCAATACATGTTCCCTTGTGGACACAACAGATGTTCATGTATCAAGTTCAAGGACCATAACTGTGTTAAAAATAGGCCAATACTCATGAAAGTCAAACTTGACCTGTAACTCTACATGATAAAGCTATGCACAAAGTGTCAACTCAGTATCTTGAGGCATTGCGGAAACAATGTGGGATAGACAGACAGACAGATGGATGGACAGAGACAAACCTATAGTCCCCGTCATTGGACTGATAGGGGACTAATAAAAACATTTCTCTTTCCTCAAGTATATATTATTACACCTTCAGAATTTAAGACTGACCCTAACCATTATTAGCAGTTTGTTTTAAAAATCTGTCACCAAATTCAAGTTTCAACTATAAGTTGATTTTCAAATGAGATAGTTAGCAATTTAATATAATCATAATGCAATAAGTTCTAGTCATCTGATTTAATGTTAATTTGGATTTTGTTTAAGATAAAGCCTGCACCGTACAAGAGATTATTCAATTTTTTGGAGTTCACAACTGAAAACAACAGTATTTTGTTGACCATACCCACCGACTAGAACACACATAATGTGTGGTAAGGAACACAACAATTAATCAAATTCCCCAAAATTAGCAATGCTATACTGTACAATTTTAAATAAAACTCTAGTTCAAAAGAGTATATTAAATTAATGTTTTGTTTCTTGCACTTTAGGTCCAACTGATGAGGTTAGGGAGAGGAGCACAATTTTAATTTCAACTTATTAGTCTTGAGCTTATATCAAATTAAGGTTCAAGCACGCTGTCCTGGGCACACACCTCAGCTATCTGTCCAGGACAGAGGGTTAGCAATTAGTTGTTAGTGGTTCATGAGAGACAAGTCAGTGTAGTGGCCTTACACCTAGAAACTGAGTTGTTAAACTGGGTGGGAGCTGTTACTGGGCTGCGAACCCAGTACCCAGCAGCCTTATGTCTGATGGCTTAACCAGGACACCACCAAAACCAGTAGCACAGTTGCCCCTCTTGTTTAATTTGTACCTGTTCTACATCCCAGTCCGGTGCACCCTCCATGTAGTTCTGGTACATCTCCTGCATCAGGTATTTACGGTTAATGAAGTCGTTACGGTCCAACATCCACTCATTGTCGTTATCCAAGTTCTTCATCTTTACCATAACCTAGCAACCAGGGAGAAACAATCACAAACATGTATCAGAGAAATAATTGTTATATTTTCCCATAGAAACTAGCATAAGATAACGAAACATTTGTTTAGAAACAAACTGTAAGAATACGCTGATTATCCGTCCTGGAATGGCTGGATACATAAAGGTCAGTAGTTTACACTTTATAGCATCTAAAAGAAAGTTTGTTTTGTTTAACAACACCACTAGAGCACATTATTTATTATTTACTAGTCTTCAGCTATTGGATGTCAGACAATTGGTAATTCTGACATATAGTCTTAGAGAGGAAACCTACTACATTTTTCCATTAGTAGTAAGGAATTTTTTATATGCACCATTCCAATGACAGGATAGCATATACCACAGCCTTTGATATACCAGTCATTGTGCAATGGCTGGAACGAGAAATAGGCCAATGGGAACACCGACCACACATCAAGCAAATGCTTTACCACTGGGCTACATCCTGCCCCAGGTGTTACAAGAGTAAACTCTGCAGTAATTAATCATATACATGTACACATCCCAGTCTCTCATGCAGGGCTTCTAGACATTGTATAAACTCTGCAGTAATTAATCACATACATGTACACATCCCAGTCTCTCATGCAGGGCTTCTAGACATTGTATAAACTCTGCAGTAATTAATCACATACATGTAGACATCCCAGTCTCTCATGCAGGGCTTCTAGACATTGTATAAACTCTGCAGTAATTAATCACATACATGTAGACATCCCAGTCTCTCATGCAGGGCTTCTAGACATTGTATAAACTCTGCAGTAATTAATCACATACATGTACACATCCCAGTCTCTCGTGCAGGGCTTCTAGACATTGTATAAACTCTGCAGTAATTAATCACATACATGTACACATCCCAGTCTCTCGTGCAGGGCTTCTAGACATTGTATAAACTCTGCAGTAATTAATCACATACATGTACACATCCCAGTCTCTCGTGCAGGGCTTCTAGACATTGTATAAACTCTGCAGTAATTAATCACATACATGTACACATCCCAGTCTCTCATGCAGGGCTTCTAGACATTGTATAAACTCTGCAGTAATTAATCACATACATGTACACATCCCAGTCTCTCATGCAGGGCTTCTAGACATTGTATAAACTCTGCAGTAATTAATCACATACATGTACACATCCCAGTCTCTCATGCAGGGCTTCTAGACATTGTATAAACTCTGCAGTAATTATTCACATACATGTACACATCCCAGTCTCTCATGCAGGGCTTCTAGACATTGTATAAACTCTGCAGTAATTAATCACATACATGTACACATCCCAGTCTCTCATGCAGGGCTTCTAGACATTGTATAAACTCTGCAGTAATTATTCACATACATGTACACATCCCAGTCTCTCATGCAGGGCTTCTAGACATTGTATAAACTCTGCAGTAATTATTCACATACATGTACACATCCCAGTCTCTCATGCAGGGCTTCTAGACATTGTATAAACTCTGCAGTAATTAATCACATACATGTACACATCCCAGTCTCTCATGCAGGGCTTCTAGACATTGTATAAACTCTGCAGTAATTAATCACATACATGTACACATCCCAGTCTCTCATGCAGGGCTTCTAGACATTGTATAAACTCTGCAGTAATTAATCACATACATGTACACATCCCAGTCTCTCATGCAGGGCTTCTAGACATTGTATAAACTCTGCAGTAATTATTCACATACATGTACACATCCAGTCTCTCATGCAGGGCTTCTAGACATTGTATAAACTCTGCAGTAATTATTCACATACATGTAGACATCCCAGTCTCTCATGCAGGGCTTCTAGACATTGTATAAACTCTGCAGTAATTAATCACATACATGTACACATCCCAGTCTCTCATGCAGGGCTTCTAGACATTGTATAAACTCTGCAGTAATTATTCACATACATGTACACATCCCAGTCTCTCATGCAGGGCTTCTAGACATTGTATAAACTCTGCAGTAATTAATCACATACATGTAGACATCCCAGTCTCTCATGCAGGGCTTCTAGACATTGTATAAACTCTGCAGTAATTAATCACATACATGTACACATCCCAGTCTCTCGTGCAGGGCTTCTAGACATTGTATAAACTCTGCAGTAATTAATCACATACATGTACACATCCCAGTCTCTCGTGCAGGGCTTCTAGACATTGTATAAACTCTGCAGTAATTATTCACATACATGTACACATCCCAGTCTCTCGTGCAGGGCTTCTAGACATTGTATAAACTCTGCAGTAATTAATCACATACATGTACACATCCCAGTCTCTCGTGCAGGGCTTCTAGACATTGTATAAACTCTGCAGTAATTAATCACATACATGTACACATCCCAGTCTCTCATGCAGGGCTTCTAGACATTGTATAAACTCTGCAGTAATTAATCACATACATGTAGACATCCCAGTCTCTCATGCAGGGCTTCTAGACATTGTATAAACTCTGCAGTAATTAATCACATACATGTACACATCCCAGTCTCTCATGCAGGGCTTCTAGACATTGTATAAACTCTGCAGTAATTAATCACATACATGTACACATCCCAGTCTCTCATGCAGGGCTTCTAGACATTGTATAAACTCTGCAGTAATTAATCACATACATGTACACATCCCAGTCTCTCATGCAGGGCTTCTAGAAATTGTATAAAATCCCCTAGCCATGGGATCAGTGATTTTTAATATGTACTAACCATGATTAAAAATTCACTAGCCCTACTTTACTTTAAGTTAATACAATTTTACTAATAGTAATAATGTCACCTAAATAGGGAGATAGAGCTTAAAAACACTAAGATTCAGGGATGGGGAGGGGGGGTATATAAAATATACTTATATGCAGTTATTGACAAGGTTTTTTTCACTAGCCATCGGACATGGCAATAGTAGTTATTTACTAGCCCAACATTGAATATCACTAGTCATGGGAGTGGGGCTACCATAATCTAGAAGCCCTGCTCTCATGCTAGCATGACCTGAAATATCTTCCAATACTTTACCTCGGTGTTGCCCTCGGTGAGTCCTCGGGCCTGGGGCGACACAAGGGCCAATTCAAACTTGACTCGCTTATCGAGCTCCTCAGACATAGCGTTGGCCTCGTTCACCATCGGCAGCATCTGTATCAGGTCTTCCTGCAGTAACATGTCCTCTGTAACAAAGATTTACTATTAATATCTAGCGTTAGCCTCGTTTACCATCTGTATCATGTCTTCCTGCAGTAACATGTCCTCTGTAACAGAGATTTACTATTAATATCTAGCGTTAACCTCGTTTACCATCTGTATCAGGTCTTCCTGCAGTAACATGTCCTCTGTAACAGAGATTTACTATTAATATCTAGCGTTAGCCTGTAACAGAGATTTACTATTAATATCTAGCGTTGGCCTGTAACAGAGATTTACTATTAATATCTAGCATTAGCCTGTAACAGAGATTTACTATTAATATCTAGCGTTAGCCTGTAACAGAGATTTACTATTAATATCTAGCGTTAGCCTCGTTTACCATCTGTATCAGGTCTTCCTGCAGTAACATGTCCTCTGTAACAGAGATTTACTATTAATATCAAGCGTTAGCCTCATTTACCATCTGTATAAGGTCTTCCTGCAGTAACATGTCCTCTGTAACAGAGATTTACTATTAATATCTAGCGTTAGCCTCATTTACCATCTGTATAAGGTCTTCCTGTAGTAACATGTCTTCTGTAACAGAGATTTACTATTAATATCAAGTGTTAGCCTCGTTTACCATCTGTATAAGGTCTTCCTGCAGTAACATGTCCTCTGTAACAGAGATTTACTATTAATATCTAGCGTTAGCCTCGTTTACCATCTGTATCAGGTCTTCCTGCAGTAACATGTCTTCTGTAACAGAGATTTACTATTAATATCTAGCGTTAGCCTCATTTACCATCTGTATAAGGTCTTCCTGTAGTAACATGTCTTCTGTAACAGAGATTTACTATTAATATCTAGTGTTAGCCTCGTTTACCATCTGTATCAGGTCTTCCTGCAGTAACATGTCTTCTGTAACAGAGATTTACTATTAATATCTAGCGTTAGCCTCATTTACCATCTGTATAAGGTCTTCCTGCAGTAACATGTCTTCTGTAACACAGATTTACTATTAATATCTAGTGTTAGCCTCGTTTACCATCTGTATCAGGTCTTCCTGCAGTAACATGTCCACTGTAACAGAGATTTACTATTAATATCTAGCGTTAGCCTCGTTTACCATCTGTATCAGGTCTTCCTGTAGTAACATGTCTTCTGTAACAGAGATTTACTATTAATATCTAGCGTTAGCCTCCTTTACCATCTGTATAAGGTCTTCCTGTAGTAACATGTCTTCTGTAACAGAGATTTACTATTAATATCTAGCGTTAGCCTCGTTTACCATCTGTATCAGGTCTTCCTGCAGTAACATGTCTTCTGTAACAGAGATTTACTATTAATATCTAGCATTAGCCTCATTTACCATCTGTATAAGGTCTTCCTGCAGTAACATGTCTTCTGTAACAGAGATTTACTATTAATATCTAGTGTTAGCCTCGTTTACCATCTGTATCAGGTCTTCCTGCAGTAACATGTCCTCTGTAACAGAGATTTACTATTAATATCTAGCGTTAGCCTCGTTTACCATCTGTATCAGGTCTTCCTGTAGTAACATGTCCTCTGTAACAGAGATTTACTATTAATATCTAGCGTTAGCCTCGTTTACCATCTGTATCAGGTCTTCCTGCAGTAACATGTCCTCTGTAACAGAAATTTACTATTAATATCTAGCGTTAGCCTGTAACAGAGATTTACTATTAATATCTAGCGTTAGCCTCGTTTACCATCTGTATCAGGTCTTCCTGCAGTAACATGTCCTCTGTAACAGAAATTTACTATTAATATCTAGCGTTAGCCTGTAACAGAGATTTACTATTAATATCTAGCGTTAGCCTCGTTTACCATCTGTATCAGGTCTTCCTGCAGTAACATGTCCTCTGTAACAGAGATTTACTATTAATATCTAGCGTTAGCCTCGTTTACCATCTGTATCAGGTCTTCCTGCAGTAACATGTCCTCTGTAACAGAAATTTACTATTAATATCTAGCGTTAGCCTCGTTTACCATCTGTATCAGGTCTTCTTGCAGTAACATGTCCTCTGTAACAGAGATTTACTATTAATATCTAGCGTTAGCCTCATTTACCATCTGTATCAGGTCTTCCTGTAGTAACATATCCTCTGTAACAGAGATTTACTATTAATATCTAGCGTTAGCCTCATTTACCATCTGTATCAGGTCTTCCTGCAGTAACATGTCCACTGTAACAGAGATTTATTAATATTTACAGTATAAAACAGCCCTTCTATATTCTCTGTAATAAAGATTTTTTTATCAACAGTTACAGTATAAATATCTTCTCAATGCTCTGTAATAGATTTATTAATAATATTCGCAATAAAGTACACGCATCTCTTCTATGGTATCTATAATAGAGATGTATTATTATCATTTACAGTACAAAATATCTCTTTAATAATGAGATTTACTATTCAATATTTATGGTTGAAAATATGTTTCCAACAGATATCCCTTCTTTTTGTTTTCATTATGTTCTGCTAGTACTACACTACCATTTCAATTATCTTCTTGCTAGTACTATAAATGTTAACCCAAAAAAAAAACGCTAATGAAAACAAGTTACCTTTTGACTTGCCCACTTCATTTTTGACGAGTCCCGTGTGCTGGGCCAGTTCCTCCTGCACGGAGTTGTACGTAGGGGTCTCTATCTTCAGCCCTTGTTTGATCTGCTTCGCCTCGTCCTGGGGGTGGTGGAACACGTACAGATGGTTCGAACCAAATATCACTCTGTAAGTTACAACAAGGAGAAAGTGATGCTCTTCAAAACATAACACACGATCAGATGGGAGTGAAATGAGCCATGAGTGCTAGTTTAAGGTATTAGCTTTTCAATAATGTGTAATATTACAGAAGTGCCGATGGATGGATGGGTGGGTGGATGGATGGGTGGGTGGATGGATGGATGGATGGATGGATGGACAGATGCACAGACAGATGGAGAAATGAATGGACAAAATGGGTTTGATAATTAAAATGAATGAATGAATGTTTAAAATGAATGAATGAATGAATGAATGAATTAGTGAATGAATGAAATGAATGAATGCATAAACAAATATATAAACAAAATCATCATAAAAAATAAAACTGTTGATTGGGTATTGTTTAAAATACACACATAATAATGTCGAGCAATAAAGTGTGACTGTAAAGTAACTAAAACACATACTTCTGTGTATTTATGGAAGACTACCTCCATGTATTAAAAAGTTTGCTGTACAGTACTGACCGAGAAGTATTTATAGGATATTAAACGAGCTTTCATTTCGTATAATGTTTATGTCCCGAGTGAAATAATTTTCAATTGTCACAAGCTTTATTGAGTGACAATGAAAATTATTTCATGATGGACATAAACATGATACAAAATGGAGGCAAGTTTAATATCCTAATTATTACCCATAATCGATCTTAAGTTCTATTACTCAAACTCGTTTGCTTGATGTTCCTGAAGGTTGTAGCGCACCAAATGACGACGTCACTGAATGACGTCAAAGAGTTACGTCTCACTTGGGGTTCTAGTGGGATGTATCACTATATGTACCAAGATATTATTAACCATATGGGTAATAATACAGCTTATGATACAGTACTGACAGAGAATCCATTGGCAGATGTAGAAGAGGGTCACAGGGGTCCCAACTGCCCGTGTCTCTAAGCATCCTCATTGTGAACATTTTCCAAACAGCATGTCCCCAAACACACTTACCGATCTAGCTCCCTTTATGAGCTCAGCTTATTTGCCTTCAACAAACTCAAACTGCCCTTTTTAGAAATTTCGTGACCCCTACCCAACCCCTTTATAAAATCCCTGATTCACCCCTGGAATCACAACTGTACCTGTCATTGTGATGCAGCTCTTTGCTGGCTTTGATTTGTTCTCCGTTGACGGTGATTTTCGCGCCTGGTATCGGCACCAGTTTGACCACACCTTTGTTGTTTTCCACCACGGCATGCTCCTTCTGAATGCTAAACCAACAAGAATTTTTTTTTTATAACTTACTGAGCGTGTAAAAAATTTCAAACAGGATTTACTACATCTACATTTAAACAGCTAGGTTTTTATGTTGTTGGGTTTCATGAAATCATACCAGAGAATGGAAGTATACAAGTATGAGAAAAAACCCTGAAACATGTGATCTGGTGGTGTCGTTAAACAAAAAATAAACTTTTAACTTTCTGTCTCTAAAATATTCATAAACAAAAGCTGTTTGTAATTTACTATAAAAATCAATCCAAACTACAGACAAAATTGTATGACATGCATTACTATTCAAGGGAGTTAACTCAAGTATATTTTCTTCCTTTTAGACAAAAAGCAAGTTAATTCAGGATTTTTTTATTAAAATAATGATAAAACTGAAATAGGATTTATTGGAAATAAAAAATGTATTTTGTAATGTCATCTCTTGATATAGGACTATAATTTTACACAACATGTTTTGTCTGGATTTAACTTTACTTTAATTATAAAATTATGAATAAAGCGTAAAGATAAACACCCACCTTAGTCCATTAAGCAGAATCTCTGGAGTCGGTGATGCCGATTTATTACCAACACGACACTTTCCTGCAAAATAACACACCAAAAATCAAACAGAAATTAAAATAACTGCTCTGTGCTTTAATAACAAAACAAAAACACATTTCATTTACCGTACATGGAAATGTTGTTAACGGCACTGACCTAGGATATTAGGCAGTGTAAATGATGGACTGTTACAGGGATTTTGTTTGAAGTAAACATTGCCAATAACTACTTGCTAAAATTATCAATTTTGGCAAATTCAATGTCATTCTGGTGTTACTGGTGTTTGCAGTGGTTCAAAATGCAATTTATGTGCAACATAAAAGCTATATATTTTACATAATTTATTTAGAAAAGAATGACACCGATTCCAAAATGACCTAGTAGTTATTTATTAAATACATAATTCTACAAATGGTTCCAAAATAGCAAGATTTTATTTAATCATAAATTTTGTTGTTCTTAAATTATTATTTTTTATACATGTATACACGTAACAATTGTTCCAGATATCTCTCTATTGATCCAATCTTTGTAAAATGGCTAAATACATTTGAATATAATGGTTGAAAAATGGACAGTAAACAGAAATAAATAAAGGTTTGACTATGTTTGTTGGAAATGGTATAAATTCACTTCTTTGCAGGGCACAATATTTCACGCGAACCGCTGTTCTGTTCGCGTGTCGGTTACGCAAAATTAAATTTATGCAAACCGCAAATTGGTTACGTCATGACCTGTAAACGTTCAGAAATTAAAACTTGCAAACTTCACAATTATAAGAAGTTTATTCATCCAGACATACTACTACTAGTACTAGTATTCCGACAAATGTTTTAGGCTGAATTTTAGATACTTGATACGCAGCAAACCAGTAAACAACATTATACTGCAACAGTTGTAACTTGCGACCAGTCTAAACTTTTAAAAAAGTTTTAAAGAAATGTGCTCAGACTGCTAGGGATGGCTAAATTATCTACTGCTATTTTATCTCTTAAAGGTATATATGTAGATATAATATTGGATTGGCTATAATTTTGCATATGTTAAAAACAGTTTTAACGTAAACAGGAGTCCAAAAGTGTCATAAAAATTGAAAAATACTAACATCGCTTAATGAGCTTTAAAATCCCCCAAACATTTGGAACGTCACTGTAGTATAGAAGTACCATCGATAAAATGAAAGTAGCATAGCCAATGCAAAACGCAAAAAGGAATCCCTCCAAATGATTATGTATATATATATTTCAAAGGCGTAGCGCCCATTACGCACAGTATGCATGTGCATAATGCAAAAACAAAATCCGGGAATAGGTCGAGGCTGTCTGTAATTGTTCTATAAAATATCCTCTTAAAATTGACTATAAAAAAGATTACAAAAAAACAAAACAAAAACAACCAACAATGCCTTTGAAAAGGCTCAGATTACATCTACAGGAGTCCTGATTAAAAAACAATTCACAGGGGAGGCCCCCCGAATATCCCCACTAGGGCACACTTTTGGCGTGCGTAATGCTAAGAAAATTTCTGTCTACGCCCCTGTATTTTGTTTCAGTACTGGGGCTAATATTGAGTTCTTTTATAATATTGTTAACTTTAGCAAGCATTAAAGACATTTTTTTTTTTAAATGTTTTCTTTTGTATTGTTTTAACTTTATGTTTCAGCTAAAAACTATGTATTTAAAATATAATTTCAACATAATTTTGAGGTAACCGATCAGGTAACCCGCGGGTTACACAAATATAATTCACGCAACCAAACAATTGGTTACCTAGGTAAAAACCATGTGAACCGACTTCCGGTTCCCTTTAGATTTCGAAATATTGTCCCCTGCTTTGTGTTGTTTTTACAGTAAATAAATGAATAAAATAATGACTGAATGAATGAATGAATGAATGAATGAATATTTAACAACATCCCAGCAATGAATGAATGAATGAATGAATGAATGAATGTTTATCGACACCATGCACAAAAATACATATCGGCTATTGGGTGTCAGAAAGGTAAGTATATGAAAATATTATTTATACAACTATGTAAAACCACAGTGTAAAGAGCTGTGGGAGAAATACAATACAACACAGACATCAAGCTAGGTATATTTTAAAACTTTGTATAGAAATCAAAGTTTTTTAAAAACTTTAAAACTTTAATATCATTTCTCGTCAGCTTCAATGATTACACTCCATTAAAATGTGGCGCACAGTCAGTATACATCCCAGCAAGAAAAATACACTGACCACTGGATGTTGAAGAGAGGATCAATACAAAAATTTGAAAATTAAAGTAAAAGTAAAGTTTGTTTAGAGCACATTGATTTATTAATCATCAGCTATTGGATGTCAAACATATGGTAACTTTAACATATAGTCTTAGAGAGGAAACCCGCTATATTTTTCAATTAGTAGCAAGGGATCTTTTATATGCACAGGCAGGATAGCACTAAAAAATTATGAATAAAACAGTGTAAACAGCTGTGAAAGGAAGAAGGAAGAAACATGTTATTTAATGATGCACAATGGCTCAATGGGGCCACTACACAATTTTCTCTTATTAACCTCTAACTACTAAGCACTGTTCTTAACAGACAGCCCAAACAGCAGATGTTTGTGTGCCCAGGACAGCATACTTGAACCGTAACTGGATATACTGTATATTGCCATGTATTTGCCAACTTTTGAAGTTTAGAAATATACTAAAAGGCAAAAGTTATTGTGACATGGATTGTTTGGAGTAATAAATTAGTGAATAGATTTATAGATGTAAATCAGAGAAAATGTGCATGAAACAGCTTGAAGAAATGCAACCAAGCAGTTGTTGCAGTGATTGCATGCTTTGTGCAAGAAACATGGAATATTCGGGAGAAATGCTGTCCAGTGTTTACCATAAAAGGCTAAACATTCAGTCGCAAATCATTGCCACTCTGTGCAGCCTTCAGAAGTCCATAAGTCAGAAAAACACCATTAGTGAACTGTTTGATGCAATTTCGTCATGCCACGCTTCAGTGAAAATGACAGATAGGGAGTCATAGGGATGCTTAAATCTGGGACCTTGCAGCGTGATGTTGCACGTCAATTCAACGTCCACAGAAACATCAAATGGCACTTATTATGGCAACGATATCAACAAAACAACCAGGTCAGGGACCGTCCCTGTAGCGGCCAACCATCCGTGACAACCACTCGCCAAGACACATGGATCTGAACCACACATCTGCGAAACAGGTTCCAGCCAGCAACCCTCAGAGCCTGTACCATCCCTCAATGGGACGACGGTGCCAGGCCTGTATCGATGCTCAAGTTGGACACACTCGCTACTGACTGTGTGAACTTCGCTCTGGACCCCCTCTAGTGATGTGGCTCATTTGCATATGGCAAGTGTGCCCTTTTGATGGACTATTGCTCGTTTTCATACCTTCGGACATTTTTCTTTCCATGTTATACAGTTTCATACACGGTAATAAAAACTTATCATCAATTATCTTTGTCTTTTGTGTGTCACAATAACTTTTTTGCCTTTTAGTATACTTTCCAAAAGAAGAGAGTTGGCTTATACACAGAGGCAACAAAATGGTTCATAAAATTCCGATCGAAAACACTCCCGACTGCGACTTACAAATTTTGATCAGACCCGTACAGCCTTTCACAGCTTATGTAACAATAATTTGTGCACAGTATAAATAAAACACCCCATCATGCAATATTATATAGTTTTTTGTTCTTGAATGCATTAATAGTTTGATTAATAATAATAAAAATGGTTGCTAGTCACTTCGTACCATGGTCATTTCGTACCATAGTCATTTAATTCGTACTTAATTTGGTCATTTCGTACGCTGGTCATTTCGTACCCTGGTCATTTCGTACCATTGCAAAAAGTCATTTCGTACCTTGGTCAATTCGTACCCTGGTCATTTCGTACCATTGCAAAAAGTCATTCCGTACCTTGGTCATTTCGTACCATAACTGAAAGTCATATCGTACCATAGCATAACAATTTAATTTAAAATTTTATTTGTAATATTCTAGTTGGGGTTTTTTAAACTGTGTATGTATCGTCATATGTTTTTTTCCGATAGTTTCATTGGCTATCTATTTTTGTCCTTGTTATGGTAGGCCTATAGTGTAGGGTCTATACTCTGTGCAATAATTTACATCAAAATCTTCTTTTGAAAATAAAATCATAAAATGTAACTTGTAAAAAATATTGAATAAGTTTCAGACCAATAGACAGTGTTCACTGAAAACAGCTTGACTTGAAGCATATAACAGTTGACAGGTATCATGAGTATCAATAACGATATGCTGCACAGTAACGTGTTCTGAATTTCAAACTGTCCAAATAAAGTTTAAAAAAACACAGTTTTTATGCTATAGTCGATTTGTTTTTTATATTCTGGTATGAAATGACTAGGGTACAAAATGACTGGGATACGAAATGACTTTTCACAATGGTACGAAATGACTAGGGTACGAAAAGACTTTCTGCAATGGTACAAAATGACCAAGGTATGAAATGACTAGGGTATGAAATGTCCAGGCAGCATGGTACGAAATGGACGGTACGATATGACTTAGGTACGAAATGACTATGATTTATAAAAATTACTTGTTTTATTGTCATTTCAATGGTAAAAACGTGTTCTTTCCAAACATCCACCATCTTTGTTTGACAGGACGTTTTTTACCGACACCTCTGTCTATATCATTTTGTAAGCTCTTATTTGATTGGATCACACGATTTTGCCACCTGTACCAGTATAAACAACAGGCATGGATCACAGAATCGTTTGTTTCGTGTGAGGGGAAAACAGGGATTAAACATGCCTTAATAAGTGTATTATTTGCTTTCCAGTGAATAATTTAATTACTTATGTTCAGTGATATATTGTTACAGCTTGAATTGTTTATTTTCCAGTTATGATTTATTGGTGCTAAATTAGTTTTGCATGGCATGGAAGACGCTAGCATTGCGATAACAATTACTGTGTCTGTAATAATTAAAGGGGAAAAATATAATGAAAAAGAAAAGCACAAGTTATTTGTTGATCATATTGAAATCAATACAATGTACACCTGGACAAAAGATGACTTCGGCTTATACACGAGGCCGATGATTTTGTACTTGACATTTAGGGTCAAACTAAGAGGTCGGCTTATACAAGGAGTCAGCTAATACACGGCAATATACGGTAAGCATAAAAATAAATGTAACAAAAAATCAGTTAAAGTTCGAATAACTGTTTTGTTTAATGATATCACTAGAGCACAGTGATTTATTAATCACATTTTGTTATTTGACATATAGTCTTAGAGAGGAAGCCCAGTACACGTTTCCACTAAAGTAGTGTCGGAAATAGAATAAAAATTATTTTCGTCGATTATTTCTTACATATTAAACAGACAAGTAAATATTTTGTAAATACCTATTTAACAATAGTTTACCTAATTTAGCATTTACTTGTTTTAGCTCTCATTGATGTTCAAGGTGGTGTTTACTCTTGAAATTAAAAGAAATATGTCAGTAAACAGGTGATTTGTGCACTTTATTGGAACAGACTATAACAAATTTTGGTCAACATGTGTCAATTTCATTGCTGTTACAATATGTGAGGGACTGTTTCTGATGATGGTTTGCCCCTATCCCTCCCTAAAACAAAATTATAAGTAACTTTTGAGCAAAACTGTCAAGAATCATTTTGAGTTTGTGATCTATTACACCGGAATTAAAGGTGCTAGCTCAAAGTTGCATAATGACAGCTGTTGCAAATCATGTTTTTATTAAATGTTACTTTAACATTTAAAAACTACACCTTTAACTATATGCCCATAAATGATTATAGGAAATAATTTAATCTACTAGTAGAAAATACATTTTTATTGGAGAATCTTTATCACAAACAGATGCCCACATATAACTATGATATAGCACCTTTAAGTGGTTGCAAGATTGTGTTAATTTCTATTGTACTTATATTGAATTTATATTCACTAAATATGTTGGTCATAATTTATAATTTATGCTGCAATTCAAAATAATCAGTTAACTTGCAGTTTTAAATTAAAAGTTTGTTGAAGGAAAAATGAAATTGACACACATCATCAAAATGTATTATAGTCTGTTCCAATAAATGTCACAAATCTCCTGTTTACTGACATCTTTATTTTAATTTCAAGTGTAAACACCACCTTGTACATCAATTAGAGCCCAAACAATTAAATGCTAAATTAGGTAGAGTATCATTAAATAGGTATTTACAAAATATTTACAAAATTGACAAAATAATTGACGAAAAATTTTTTTATTCTATTTCTGACACTACTTTAGTAGTAAAGGATCTGTTATATATGCACCAGACAGAATAGCACATACCACTATGGTGCACTGATTGGAATGAGAAATAGCCCAATATGCCAATCCTATGGGATAGATCTCAAACAGACCGCACATCGAGTAAGCACTTTACCACTGGACTACGTCCCGCCCCGTGAAAAAATAAGATACAGTGGTAATAATCATACCAGGCCTGCAGAAGTGGATGACCATGGCCGTGAGTGCTGGGTCTTCGTTGAGGTTCCAGAAGTGAGGAACAACCTTACGCTCCTCCTGCTTCTTCTTCTCTTCCTGGAGTTCCGTCTGTGAAAACACAAATAAACAACCCATAAAACAGAAATCCAGGACACTTAAAATGATTTAGAAGCAGATGAAATGAGAAGGGAAAAATAATACTCACACACAAAACCATGCTTTAAAACAACTGTTCTTTCATCGGTTGGCCAGTCAGTTAATGCCACAAAACTAATGGTGGGATGCAATAAACACTATAGAAAATAAAAAATTTATGATTTGAATCTTAAAAAATGCACAGAAAAGATCACTGGCTTTGGATTTTGTCATACAAAAGCTACACCCACCCACCCACTGCTTTTAATCTAGTAAAATACACTTACAAAACCCTGGCTTGCTGTGAAACTGGTAGAAGACCACAAAAGACCCCTTGCTTTAGCTGAATCTGGCCAAATGCTAACAAACCCCTCTCGCTATGAATCTTGTAAAGTGGACACAAAAGATCACTTGAAAACATTACAGCAGATTTCTTCTTACATGTCGTTTGACCTAGGCCTATACACCTGACACTTTACAGTTGCTGATTAAACAATGTTCTTGTTTTTGTTACATCTCAGTTAACTGACCATGCTGTCGGCCTGCGACTCGGCCATTCTCTGTTCCCAGGATTTCTTCATCTCCTCCATCTCACGCTGGTTCTCTTTGAGCTGTTCCTCCAACCCTTTCTTCATCTCTTCAACCTCTACCGGCACAAAATAAACAGCATTAAAACCTCTACATCACAAAATAAACAGCATTAAAACTTCTACCAACACAAAATAAACAGTATTAAAACCTCTACCAACACAAAATAAACAGTATTAAAACCTCTACTAACACAAAATAAACAGTATTAAAACTTCTATCAACACAAAATAAACAACACAAAATAAACAGTATTAAAACCTCTACATTACAAAATAAACAGTATTAAAACCTCTACATCACAAAATAAAACAGAATTAAAACTTATACCAACACAAAATAAACAGCATTAAAACCTCTACCAACACAAAATAAACAGTATTAAAACCTCTACATCACAAAATAAAAAGCATTAAAACTTCTACCAACACAAAATAAACAACATTAAAACCTC